>NW_023501266.1:0-262228 GCF_013396195.1 Fusarium tjaetaba | reverse complement strand
GGCATTTACTAGAAAACAGTCCTAGATAATCTTTTTCTCACTTAAATTTAATATCCTTCTAATTTTTATTTAATAATTTAATTAATATAAGTTTTTTAAATAATAAATTAGTTTTAATATAATAATAAAAAGAAAAAGTTAAAATATTTCTAATATATTATATTTTCTTTATTATATAAATAAAGTTATCTCTTTTTATAGCTATTAATAATTACTTATATCCTTTTCTAGATTTAAGATCTGGCACTGTTATCAGGAAGTAGACATTCTAGGGTGTTAGTCTGTTGAGCTCCAGGACCTGTTGCATATCATTGAAAAAGTATATGACTTCTCGCTCTATGTATCTAGCAATTTCCTCGGCCGAGGTCCTCGGACCTGACCCAAGGCCTGGTCAAGCTCAGTAGTTTAACGACCCTCCACCTATCTCGGGACGGTAGGTGCTGACTAGAATCTTAACCACGACACCACTAACCACAGCTCTCTTTTCTCCGATAACAGCACGATCGCGACGTCAGCTCCCAGTAACACTTGGTTCTAGCTGCAGAACCTCTTCGAAGGATCTGCTGGCTCGGATCAGAACACTGACGGAGCTCATTTGTTGGAGGTCGGATTGAGTGTTGCCGTATATATTGACTATCTTAGCAATCGCCGCTCGGCACGTTGCCAAGATATCCCAACCCTTAGATAATTGGCACATTCCAGACCATCCAGGAAGCAAAAGCCATTAGACCTTATATACTACAGACATTGTCAACCGTCCTCGAACTGCTACAGGAGGATATCATGCTTTCACTGCCAGATTAAAAGTTGGACTAAAGCTCTCTTCATTCACGCCTCCCAATCCGTTCCATTTACTTGGGGATGAGAGCCCAGACTGAAGGGCGAGACGTCATACTAACACTTGTACCATGGAGATGAGTCAGAAGTTAAAGACGTCAAGCATGCTACCTAACATCTGTCGTTATGATACATGTCTTATTCCTGCAGAATGTTTTTAGAATGCTGAGCTGGTGTTTGTCCATAACTTAGTGTTATTAGTTGTGTGCATTGCTGACTTATTCAATTGACTCCATTATTGCCTTTAGCCTCCTATTCAGTCTTGGGGTGACTCAATGCCCGCAGTTCAGCGGATAGAGTCATACTCGCCGGAAGCCGGAAAGACTGACTTCGGGCCGAAGAGAGAGGCGTCACAATGATTTGAGTCCCACAAATTTGAGGTTCTAGCTTGAATGAGAACTTTTCGAGCTGTTAAAGGGCGCGATTGACATTTGCTGCTGTATATATTTGATATCTTATTTAATCCCACCTTTTCGTCATCTTCTAAGCTCAACCGACTAAAAGACGATCTCTCCACCAAATTGCACATTGGCCATTGATATGTATCATGTCGGCTCCGAAGTTCACGCCCGTTGACTCACAGTCATATGACTCTACTTACGAGAGAGATTCGAGGCATGTCGAAGTTGACAATTACGTCAACTCACACCTTTTAAATAATGCCAAAGACTCGTACATCTCAGCAATGGATAGAATCTATCGCGATTCCGTTGCCGCCGGCCTCCCAGATATCGCCTGTTCTTCAGCACAGGCTAAGTTTCTCAAGCTACAAGTCCAGCTTTGCAATGCCATCAATGTTCTCGAAGTCGGTACACTAGGTGGTTACAGCGCGGGATGGATGGCATTAGCGGGGCCAACCGTTAAGGTAACGACGATAGAGATAGACAAGGAGTACGCTGCTGTGGCATCGGACAATCTTACAGGAGCGGGCTTAAAGGAACAAGTTGAGATCCTTCAGGGTGCTGGCCTCGACATTCTTCCGTTATTGGCGACCCAAGTTGAAACTGGAGAACGACCGCCGTTTGACTTTGTCTTTATCGATGCCAATAAGCAAGACAATCTCGCATACTTCAATCTGGCAGTCTCCATGACAATTCCCAATACAGCTATCATCGTAGACAACGTTGTTCGGAACGGCAAGGTTGCTTCTGCCGATGAAGCTAAGAAGGATGATCGCGTCTTAGGCACTAGACAACTCATAGAAGCGATTGGGAAGGATGACCGTGTTGACGCAACGGTGATTCAAACAGTTGGGGAGAAGAACTATGATGGATTTCTCCTCGCTATTAAAAAATAAGATAGGGAAAGGGCAGTGTAGCTAGCTATATAAAAGAATATATTAAACCTATAAAAGTATATTAAGATATATTATAAAAAAAAAAAATCTTTATTTCTTAAAATAAAAAAGTTATGTAGTTAATTCTCTCTTTTCTTTTAAGCTAGCTAAATACAGATAGGCAGAAATAGCTTTTACATAAGCAGCATTCATAATCCTGCATAATTGATCTCCACTGACCAATCTTAATTTATCCATTTCATGCAACCCTATCAATCACCAACCGCCCAAAGCCCATCGCGAAAGCGATAGCGAGACCATCCTGCAAAAGAACAGTCAACAAAGCAGCCACAATGCCCCCGCGCTTGGGGTACAAAAAGTCTCGAAGGGGTTGCATGCGCTGTAAACAACGACGCGTCAAGGTAAGAATGGGTATCCAGCACGCGTCAATGTCGTCTGACTAATTACCTAGCCAGTGTGATGAGAAGCAGCCTTGCTCAGCGTGCGAGAGACACGGCTTATCCTGTGTCTACCAGGAACCCTCGGAAGTACGAAGAGGGCGTTCAGCTGATAAGGTCCGTAGGTTGTTATCAATGTGGATATGAACAGACCCTGACTTGATTGATCACACAGCCCGATACCCTGAGAGATGATCGTCAGAAAAGCTCAAATGCCGACTCGTCGATCGCGAGCCCGGATCCATTGCCGTACCTAGCCAAGTTCGTCACAGGCCAAGAGTCAATAGAGCAGAGCACTTGGCTCACGGATCTTGAGCTGATGCACCAGTATTCAACGTCTACTTACCTTACCCTTCCGCGAGCAGATGAACTTCGGCAGATATGGCAGATCGAGCTACCCAGGCTATCGCTGAGCCATGTTTATCTACTCCACCAAGTTTTGTCTGTGTCTGCATTCCACTTGGCCTCACTGCATCCAGATCGACCAGATTACGCTATCTGTGCGTCACAACATCAGAATAAAGCTATTGGTGGTCTTCGTTCAGCTGTCGCATGCATCACTGAAGAGAGCTGCGTGGAGATCTTTTTATCATCCTCACTACTGGGTATTGGGGCGTTTGCTGGTCTCGGCGCTCACAATGCTGGACAACAGCCTCGCATTGACGATCTTCTCGATGTTTTTGTGCTTATTCGGGGCATGAGCGACATCTTGAACAGATATGAACCACTGCTCAAGGAGAGCAGGATTGGGCATCTATTCGTCCTTGGAAGCCAGTCTAACTCAACGCCTCTTCTTGACGCCACGCTCACGCAGCTTCGACAAATTGTCATACCAGATGGCTTCGACGACAGGGGAATCGCGATATGTCAAGAATCAATCGCATCAGCAATCACATGGACAGAAAATCATACCAGGGCAACGACTAAGCCTGATGAACGAATCGCCATGACTTGGTGTTTATCTGTCAGCTCCGAATTTCTGGATCTCATCAGGCAGCGACACCCTGTTGCTCTTTGTATCCTCGCGCATTATTGTGTCATATTGGATCGAGTTGGAAGATCACAGTGGTTCATGAGGAATTGGGGGAAGCCGGTACTGCAAGACATTCGGAATGAAATGGGAGCACGATGGTCACCGATGCTGCAGTGGTGTTTGGCAGCTGTCGAATGTGAGAAAAATGCTTAAGTTCATTGAATCTAAAGAGGGATACACCATCTACATGTAGAACAAAAGGAAAGATGACTGGAATACAAAAGCCAAACGAATGCATGAGTAATAAAACACGAACTCCATCCAAGTATAAGCCCAGGTAACTCCTTTAAGATCTGTTAACGCAACCCTGTCTTCATGCCTCTCTCAGTCTCTCAGCCTTATCATAGTCGTCGTGTTATTTCTCAGTGGCGATAAGCGGTGTCATCTGAGCGGAGAGTGCTAAGAGATTCATCTGTATTCTTGGTCCTCGTACCGCGGGGAAATCCATTCTTCTTGTAGAATCGCCAGTCCAGATAGGTGACCACAGCAAGGTACTTGTAAATCGGGCTGATTTGTTAGTGACAATCTGCTAGGGTGCTGAGAAGGACATACCTCAAGAAACCAGCCAGCACAAACACAACCCAACCCAGCGCGCAACTCGTTCCGACACAAAGCTGAGAGTTACCCCGGATCATCATGAACGCAACAGCTGCCCAGAAGACAACCTCCATTGTATTAAGGATGAAGTAAGCCTTGAGGCTGCTCCAGCGATGGAAGCGGATAGAGTGCTCGGTGAGGATCTCGTATGTCAGGATGATGAGTGACTTGGCACCCTGAGAATAAACATGTTAGATCTGAGAGATCGTGTGTCGGAAAATAAGCTTACCATGCCGAGACCCATAGTGGTGGAGCGACCTGGGGGCCGATTGGGCAAGATGAGTCGCACGCCCGAGAGGGTGATGACGGTAATGATCAAGGTGACTATAACAATCTGCAGGGGGAGTTTGTTGCGGAGGGTGAAGAAAGGCTCCATCTTCTTGAGAAATACAGGCGTCATCTTGAAGGAGTTTGTAAAGGTAGTGAGGAAAAAGAAACGGTCGTGTGATTACAATGGAATGAGGATGTTGAGGCTTGAGATGATGATATGATCAAACTGAATAGTGGTGGAAACACCAACATTTATAACATTAGCAATCGACTCAAGACAATCTGAATCAACAAGTCTCAACTTTATTGTTACGCGGCAGTTACCGTAGATTCTCATACACGTATTCGAAAAACCTGCAAAGAGCAAAAGAGAAACCGAGCTCTGAGGCTTAGAGGCATAGCACGACCCGGAAAACCAGCCCTACCGGCACTATTTTTAACCCGACCCAACCAAATAAGCTTGTTGGAATCTCAGGAACGTCAGCAAGACTCAAGGCTCAGTCTGGGCCCTTTTGATCGTCTATCTCTGATGAAGCAGCTGCTATCTGATTGGTTGAGTGGGCTTCGGTGCCGCTCTCGGTTTCGGTTTCGGTACCGGATTGTGCCGTTCGTTAGTGCCATCTGCGGCATGATTTCAAATTGCATTACGGCTCTGGGGTTGATCATTGCGCACGCTACGCGTGGCTGGACCTGCCATACAGTTTCACTTTAATCTAAACTTGGCCTCGTAGGGCCTCAACACCATTCTTAAGTGGAGGACCGCTTGATGAGAGGCTCCGTTGATGCCGAACAGATCAGCCTAATGGGCCGGGGTACTCGAGCCTGCATTGAGCTAGTTAAATATCTTGCCTCCTGCTCTTCCTAGTGGAATGCTGCCAGGTTTCGTCGCTTTTCTCAGGTTCCGTTCCATCATGATGGACTCCAAAGACCAGCAACTGTACCATGTACCAGCAGGGTAAGAAGCATACTCGCTTTCTGCATGTCAGCAACTAACATGAACAGTCCTCTACCACCACCAAGCTACTCGGAGGCAACTACAACAGATCCTCTCACAACAGATGGCTTTGTGTCTCCTATGACAACGACCTCCAGCCCCGTCGCCTTCAATGTCTCTGTGTCCCCAATGGCTATGACACCAATCACCTCTCGGTCGACCGAGTCATTTACATTACCGCCCCTTACCGAAACGGATCTCGACTCTCGCAATCATAGCACACTCGAAGTAGCGCACCCCCTCCGAGCCGACTCTGATTGCCTTCCACAGGCTGTTATTCATGATGCGCCCGAACTTGCGCTCGTGGAATATGCTCATAACCGTGACAACCTACCTATGAGTATAACATCACAAACAAATACTGAATATGCTTCTGGCTTGGAGGTCATACCTGCTCCCCCAGTCTCAAAAACTGTAACGCCTCTGCATCTCCTTGGGGACCAACCTGAAGCTATAGATTGTCCGTTCTGTCTACGGCGGAGCGAAACAAGAGTGAAGAAGAAGCCATCAAGCACAACTCAGTACGTGAAAGATGTCAACTCGACAGAGACTCAGCTAACAAATGACAGCCTACAAGCGGTTGCGCTACTGATGACAACAGTTTGTGGAGCTGTCGCTCCATACATGGCAAAGTGGTCCTTCGACATTGAACATATCTGCGATAACTGCCAAAATAGGGTCATGTACAAAGCGAAAGGGAAGGATATAAGGATTTGCAAAGCACCAGAGGCCTGGAAGGAGGAGTCGAAATACCCTGAGGTTACTACTAGTATGAGTCCGGTGACCCAGTGAGAGAAGCATCAAGGAATACTTGGTCCAAGTGAAGGGCTGGACTCTGAACTGTGTATAACTTTTGCACGTCTTATCAACGTGCCTGCCGTTGAGCCTGTTTTCCAAAAGCCTATTTTACATACTTCATTCATCTTATCATTGGAGCTATATAATACTTACATGCGCATCACAGCCATAATAGAAAAGCTACTATTTAAATTGATCGAACATCGGTTCTTTCGATATTCAATATCTAAACTATATGCAGCTTCCGATGTCAAGCTTAAAGTCGATTGAATCGGCATCGCCTGCAAGCCATAACATGACACTGTCGACACTCAAAAACGTATCGGGGAAGGACGTCGAAGCATTCCTCGCATTGTCGTACACCTTCCCTCTGGACCCAGGCTTCATGCTCACATTCATGATTCTCCATTAAGTTGACTCTCTCTTCTTCAACACGAGCCTGACGAATCCCCGGGTCTAAGCGGGCAGCATCATCATTTCGGTCGACCACGACATTAGCACGTCTGATCAGACGTTCTTCTTCCCACTGCGGACAAGTACAAGTCTTCCAGGGGTCACCACAGAGGTAGCAGAATTGCGCTCGGCAAAGGCAAGCTATGAGATACATCAGCAATGGGCAAAAAGACTAAACGTTCAAGACCTACTCATATGGTAGCATCCGGTCTCCAACTCAACAACTCTGGAGCATGCATAACACTGCTGCCAGCCATTATCAGCTGCAAGTCGCAGAATCTGCTGCGACCCAGTATCGTTCGGGCAGACGCCCCTATGATACGGCCCCTTGCAGTGAATACAAGTCTGCCGAACGCATCGAGGACAAATGCCTACATCATCTTCGATAAACGCAGGCGGTACAAAGGTCGAACAGGACGGCTCGCTGCAGTACGTGCGGTTAGGCGTGTCAAACTCCAACTTCTTGGCCTGGAACTGGCCGACGAGCTGGGGTGAGAACCATCGGCTTTGCTTGACTGGGATGGCGCGACCACAGCACTTTGGCGGGAACAAGCTTTCATCTTGGAGTGAGGAACGAACCAGGCCTACGAGGCATACGCGACAGTATTCATGCGAGCATGGTGACTGAGAGAGCGCAAGAGGTGGAAACTCGTCGTTGCAAGCGATGCACTCTCTAGTTTCAGGCGCTTGACGCGAGGACGCCCAGCTTGACGACTCGGGCTGACCTGTGATCGAGTCTCCCGGGACGCCAAGGTTCAGAGACCTTAGGATATCAATCAAATCATCCTCGCCGTCGTACATTGGCCCCTCTTCTTCAGATTGTTCTCCATATGGCCGTCCTATCTCGCTTGGGTCCGCATCCAGCCTAAGAGCATACTCATGGTCTCTCGCGGCCTGTTCCTCCGCCAGTTGAGCTTCCATAATGATCTGAGCATCTGCATCAACAGCCCGCGCAATGCTGAGGGCCAAAGCATGGTCAGAAATTTGTGCCGTCATGGCCTCAAGCTCAATGCGACATGCCTCAAGAGCCAAGTCTGCGTCTGTGAGATTGCCTTCGCGCTGCTTTCCTTTCGCCGACTGCTCCCAGATATTCAGGTCTTGCTGCTGGAGCTGAATCGCTAGCATGAGAGATGAGTTGTCCATTTTGACACCGTTGTAATAGCTGTTGATGTATTTTGTCGATGAGGAAATCAGCGATATATGAGGTCAATAATTGTTTCATGCTGTCGATCAAAGAGGAGTTGCGCCAGGGCGGTAAATAAAAAATCCGGTGGGCCTCCCACGCGTGGAGCATACCCCCACTTTTACGCGTTTCAGTACCTGCAATGAAAACAGAGTAGTCTCAAGGCAGGGCCTCTACCTCTACACTTGTCTTTTCCTTTCAGACTACATTCATGGCTTAAAGTCTTGTTGCTCACTTTGCGTTGTATCATTTGGTGTAAAGGCAATGGCTTCTAAAACATCAAGATCATCGATAACTATGCTAGAGAAGTATTTATAATAAAAGTTAGAGACTACTATAATATCGTTGCTCATCAGCAACTCTTAAACCTCATACAGTTCGAGGCCATAGCTCTCATAGCAGGTCCACTTGAAACTCCTGGCTGGTAAGTCCAAAGTTGTTGGTAACAGGCTTGATAACAGTCTTCTTGCAACCCTTGTTCAGCTTGACCTTGTTGAACCGGTCCTCAATCCATGGCATGAAGTCAGACTGAGAAGCTGTAAGTGCAAGACCATGATCCGTCTTATGGTAGAGTCTATACTCCGCAGTTGACTCCGGGTACTTTTTGCAAGTGGCATTGAAGTCCTCTTCGGCATACTCAGCGTATGTCAGAATGTCATCATCTCCCTGGATGACAAGCATGGGTGCTGCCAGGGGATGTTCTCCAGCGCCATTGTAACGCTTCTGCCAGTCAACAAAGTCAGGATGCTCAACCCAGCTAGTGTTCTTGTATAGCTGTTTCACGGTAAGGCTACCATAGATTGTGCCTCCTGTGTTGATACAGCCCTGGTCCGCAAGGGCGATGCGGCTGAGGACAATGTCGGTGGCGTAGTCTTCGACCTTGATCGAGGGGTAGAGACGTGAGATAGACTGGAGGAGGAAGATGGAGACAACATCGCCAGCTGGGCCATCCTTTGCCCGGCGGAAGGACTCGGGGATGAGCTTGATGGGCTGGAGAGCCGGGGCGATTGCGACAGCACCGAGGAAACCACCAGTTGCCTTGCCGGGCTTGGCCTCTCGCTCGTCAGTTCTCCATGCAGTCATGCCACCCTCACTGTGTCCGATGACAACCCATTCCTTGGTGATCCGCTTCCCGAGAGCCTTGCGTGCAGCTTGAAGTCCAAAGCTGACATCTGCAGCATGAAGCGCGCCAGATTCGTACATGAAGCCCTGGGGAATATCACTGCCTTGACCAGCATAGTCGGGGGCAATGACAACATAGCCTTGTTGAACAAGAGCAAAGGGTCCAGTCCACTCATAGTACAGAGCCCGGTGATTTGACGGCGCACATTGACGCGTGCCACCAGCAGTTCCATGGGTCCAGACAAGTGTTCGGAAAGGCTTGTCGTTGCCGAGCGGGTTCGAGTAAGGAGTCAAGACAAATCCAGTGGCAGGAATTGGCTTGCCATCAATATCCTCGGTCATGTAAAAGAACCGAGACATGGACACTCCGCCGGGAAGGGTCCACCTCTTGGAGGCTTGATCAGCGGGAACATCTTCCCACTTGACAAGATCACCAGCAGAGTATTCAGAAAGATTGGACGGGTTGGAGTAAAAGTCATCTGTTGAGAGGTTCTGGTTAACCCAGCGATTGGTCTCAACAGAGAGAGCCTTGCGGTATGCAAGTTGGCAGGCAACGTCGCAATGGTTAGGCTGCAGGGGTTCTTGAGTAGCGGCAGCAACGAGAGCGCCTGAAACAAGGATATTTGTGATAAACTTTGGTAACATGGTTATGGTATAATTGTGAAAACTCAATCGAGAATGTCACTGTTTGAGTTTATGATAAAAGTTATTTTCATCGCGAGTGGATGGTCTTATTTATACTCTGGCAACTGCTTATTCCCATACAAGCTCTCTTGGGCGTAATTGCCGTTATCTGTCCCCGCTAGTACCACCGATGGCTCCGTTAGAGTTCAAGAACTATGGGGTAGTGCTACTACATCAGGAAGTTGGAGGCCCTGGAATATTCACAGAAGCATCCGACACGGTCAATCGTATAAACAGCCCCCACGCTTGCTGATAGCATTGGCCCGTCTGGTTCATCAATGACTAAAGGCCCGTCCGGTTATGAACTCTAACGTGCTCCCCCGCCTTTTATCTGGTGAGCCTCTTATGCTTAATCCTGGCCCGAGCTGTGTGTAATATCCGAGGTTCCCCTCAGAAAGAGGAGATTCACGAGGATCATCCTAGCTTTGTGCAGATCTCCCATGGTTCTTGGCGTTGTTTGCGCGGAAGAGCTAGACTCGATTAAGCAGTTGTAGGCGCTCTCGCTTAGCCGTAAGCCCGAAAATGGGTTGTTACTTATCTTGGCAACCCACAAGAGCTCTGCTAACCTATACAAGAGAAGTTATTCTTGTCCATTGGTATTATCTCAAGACTACATTGGGGCATTGATTTACAAGGAAATATCGCATGTATCTCGCTTGAGTCAAGCTCGCTCATATTGCTGTCATCAATCAATTGAGAAGGCCCATATGATATACAGGACTAGGGAACTTGAAGCTCTTGAATACAATAAGCGCATCGTCGATTCGTGCTTTTCCCATAATAGGTGCAAGCTGAACGCTCTCTTGTGGCACCAACATGATTAGACATCATGTACCAAAACAGACAACGTAAGTCAATCAGCAGATAGCTAAAACCAACAAACCCGGTTTCTTTACCAAGCCTCTTTTGTTATTCGCTGAGCGGAGCCTACTTGTCCCCTGCCAAGCTGTCACTGACTTGGGCCTGAGTCATTGCCAACCACAATCATCCCACCTGTCGTAACAATAGATATGTGCACGGCCCATCCCACATGTCGTATAAAAAACGGCATATGCCAAAGATGGTTGTCCATGTCAATATGGAAAAGTGAAGTGTTAGTGATTATACCTCACGGGTAAATAAACATCCGACTTTAGTGCATGGCTGCCGAATATTATGTCTCTGTCAAATCCGACAAATAATTGCGATAGGTTGTCTCGTAAGTTTCTCCCAGTCGATGAAGTGGCTCAGAGATCTTCATGGTAACAGAGGTCATGTTTCGCGAATTCTACCAATTTCTCACATTGACATTAAGCAAGAAATCCAAGACGAGTAGAGGGGCATGGAGTCTAGACACTAACGTTCATCAACAACAATAACCGTGGATAAGTAAAGCGATACAAGAGACTAATTATTCTTGGAAACTAACAACACCACTACTTATGAACACAGTTATCACTCAATCCACAGCCAGTCGAAAGCTGAGCCGTCTTCAGCTTATGCTTCTTCTTCGAGCCTCCAACACAAGGACAACCCTTCTTGTGAACCTTCTCACCCTTGTCATCAACCTCGCCCTTTCCAGCTCCCTCCTCAGCACAAATACAGACGGAAGAAGCAAAAGCACCTCCCTCTGTGCTAGGACCTTGAGGTTGATACCACGGGGGACAGAAATCAGGAAGCGTAGGCATCGTCTTGACTCTACCGTAGTCATTGGTGCCAACCTTGTAGTCCGATTCTCCAAAGCCATCGAAGCGGATCTTCCATGTCATGGGGAAGGGAACGAACTCATCCCAAGTTGGGGTGAGATACGTGTCACTCTGCGGCCGCAGATCGCCTTCGGTGACAATATCCTTTGCCTCTCCAGGGCTTTTCAGCTTCTCGGCCTGCTTCTGAATCCAGCTTACTCGGCCGGGAGCCATGTAATTGGCATAGCCCTCGGGAGTAGAGTCAAGGTTGATCCTCTTGAGCTTGCCTTGCGCATCGTGACCACGACGGGGGTTCTTCATCTGAGCGACGAACTTGATCATCGAAGTAAGAGAAATCGTGACAATACGTCGGGGTGCAAAGACGCCAAACTTGTCAGCGATGCTGAGCTGAGCCAGTAAGAGCTGTCGCTTCTCCGGGCTGTTCTTGACAGCTTCCTCGTCGCCGGCTTTGGCCTGTAAAGATTGATTAGTCCGTATTCTTGACAAGCAGGTGGTGACATCAACTTACAAGATCGAGGATAACAGCATCACCTTTTTTGATGGTAACTTTCTCCCCATTGTTCGCACCAGCAAAGATATAGTCGTCCTTTTCAAGAGCCTTGCGAACAATGGGCTGTCGAACGGTGATTCGTGCCATTGTCTGGACCATCTTCTCAAGATGCTCATCAGCGTTTGGCTTATCGCTGAAGACACACTCCTGGACTTGAATCCATTGTGGGCGGGTGTCATGACGCAGGCCTAGCGTGAAATGTGGACGGCCATCAGCTGCTGCATAAAGATCCTTCATGTAGCCATCCAACGTAGCAGTGAACTGGTAGTGGTTAGCGTGTCTCAAATGCTGATGAACTAGGTATTGTAGGAACTTACCGAGACGACTGCATTATAAGCAAAGTCAAGACAAATGAGAAGAAGAATAGCAGCCGCTTTGCTCTGCTCCTTCTCATAACCCAGAACCTGCTTCGCGACAAATACTCCAAGATCATGCATAGCATTAGTCTCCTTCTTACCGAACAACGCCCTGGTGATGTCCCACTGCCCAGCCTCCCAGATGGTTCCTCTCTGAGTCAGTTCGATGAGCTTCTTCATGGAAGCCTTGAAGGCCTCACGACGCTGCAACCACTTGGTCTCGTCGGCGTTGTACGAGAGGAAGATCTGGCAGTTTGTGATGTGCTGATAAATCTCGTTCTCGCTGTACGTGTCCTTGGACTCGGTGGGTTCCTTGAAGAGCTTGTTGCCGAAGCCGAGGAAATCGGCGACATATCGAGTGACAACGGGGATGGCAAAGCTGTGAAGGGTCAGTTGGGTCTGGTGGTCGGACGATAGAAATAAACTTACTCTCGAGTAGCATCGATCTGGAAGGTCGAGTTGGTCATAGAGATCGACTCTCTCTTGACGATATGTCTCATTTGATCGTCAAGATACTTCTTCAAGTCTGCTTCCACATCCTTGACGTAATCATCAATCGCGGGTGTGTATTGAGGGTCGCGCTTCCCATCCACCGTAGTCAACACGTCTCTAACTACTTGAGGTAGATTTGCCTTGTAGTAAAACGCAGAGTTTGTGAAATTCTTAGCCTTCTCGCCCTGTAGGATGATCTTGATGTCATCAAACTTGCTGAGATACAATGGTTTCTCAGGCTTCTGCACTGGAGCAGCAACGGTGACCTTTGGGTGATCAACTGTCTCCTTGAACCAATCACCATAGCCTTGAGCCTCGGCATATTTGCCGTTCTGCTCGGCTGTGTAGAAAGGATGGAAGAAGCGGATGGTGTTGGAGGGGAACCAGCCTGGGAAAGCACGTTGAAGGAGACGGTGGAAGACTGAACTCTTGCAAATCTCGTTGTTAGGAGTGACCTCCTTCATGCCCCAAGAAGTCAAAGAGTTGGTATTCCAGTCAACAGTGTAGAAGCGATCAGATCGCACAAGGGTGATGGCATCGGAGAAGATGGCAGACCAAAGAGCAGAGCTCGACTCACTGGGTCCTGGGTCCAGGCCCATGTACTCATCAGACTCACAGAAGATACCAGGATACAGCTCGATCTTGTCAGGGTGTTCATAAAGATCTCGAAGGGCATTCTGGATCTCAGCGTTCTTTGTGACGCTCTCAAAGGACTGGTGCCTGGGCAGACCAAAGAAGTCTCTGAAGTCATTCAGAGTTCCACACTCCCATCGACGAGCTTGAAGAATGCCCATGATCTCAACCGACTTAAGACACTTGGGAACGTTGCGAGGACCAAAATTAGAGATGGGGTCATCCATGGCTGAAGTCAGCTCCTTGAGCATCTGGTTATCATCGAAGAGGTTGGTGATGGGGTTGCGAGTGAAGTGCTTGGACTCGGTGACCTTGTCCGCACCGACATTGTTGGAAGCACCGTTGAGAGCGACACCACTGTCCGAAGTGTTGCCTGAAGAGCCAGCCCCAGCCGTAGGTGCCGGGTCCTCATCAGGGATACCAAAGGTGACCTCCCATGGCTCAGGCTCCCTCTTACCATACTTGTGATCCTCGGCAGCCTTCTGCTTTACAGCAGCCATGGTACCCAGAAACTCAGGAAGAGAGGTATTGCTCGGGTCCCTAAAGTGCAACACATTCTTCATAAAGTCCTCAGTGTATTTCTCATCCTTGAGAGAGATGGCGCAGTGGAAGCGGTAGAGAAGGTTGAACTCTACCGTGACTTGGTTGCCGATACCACGGCTCGTCTTCTTCTGATCAAAGTCGGCGCGAGGATCAAGCGTGAAGTTGGTGTCGAACTGGTGGAAGCCCATAAGCGCTCTCAGGTAATCGTGGACTGAGATCTGAATGTACATGCCGCAGGTAATGAGTCGGGCTGTGTTGAAGAGATCATCATCTTGCTTGTTCCAGGCTGCTTCCCAGGCATCCTTGAACTCGTCGCACGCCGCTTCAAAGTCCTTGGCTGCTTGATGGTCACGATCCTTGAGCTTCAAGGTCTTCTTCTTGAGTTGGAGCTTGAGTTCGTTGGTCAGGTCTTCCAGGTCTTGGTTCAGCTTAGACTTGTTGAACTTCTCAATCTCTTCCAGAGCGTCGTGTCGCTTTTTCTCGGCTTCCTCTCGCTTCTTCTTCTCCTTGTCTGTCTCATTGGGTGTCTTGGGGGGAGCGTATGGTGCATCGCCAGGCCTAGCTGCGCGAACATCTCGCCAGAGCTTCTCGTACGTCTTACACTTCTCCTTAACATCGTCATCCAGTGGAAGCTTTTGGCCGTACTGGTCCTTCTCAGGAAGATGCTCCATGATCAAAGAGACAAGCTTGGTCTTCTCGTACATGGCGGGGACTCTGAAGCGTCCATTCTCGTTGATGCGGAGAAGTTGTCTTGCAGCATAGTTATGATAGCGGTTGTACATAACGAGCATGATGCAGACGCCAGGCGGCTGTCGCAGTAGACGGTCCTCAGCAAACGTATCGGGCTTCAAGAGACCAAGCTTGAACTTGTCATCTCGAACCTTGCGCTGCATCTCTGTGGTGTATCCATAGAGGGGAGACAGGTCAAGATACGACGAGCTATCAGAGATATTCTTGTCGTTGTCGTTGGTTCTGAAAATGTCATGGATAATGATGGTTGCGTGGTAGATGAGCATGGCGGAGAGTCCAGACTTGCTCTCTCGGCCACCTTCCTCTCGCGCCATGAGCTTGTCAAAGAGATCAGAAGGATCGGGAAGAGCTCCCAATGGCGCTGTCTTCGACGGGACAGTCTTGGCATAGGGGGCACCAGCTTGGCCGAGATGGGGATTCATGGCGCTGTTGAACTTGCCATCAGCAGTTCGATACTGGAAAGCATCGCCAAGGTATGTCAAAGGCGCTGAAGGAATTAGTATCAGTCATCAGTCTCCCCTCAGGTTGTTTAGACTTACGGTGCAGCATCTTGTCGTACTTGTCCTTGACTTGGCCATCGATGAGCTTCTGGCGTTGGACACTGTAGTCGGAAAGACTGCCAGCGATTGTCGCAAGACTCTGTCCCTACGAATTGTCAGTATACAGAGTTATTGAATACAGCACCAACTTACATCAAGCCCAGTGCCTTTGATGATCCCATCTGCCGTCCTCTTTAAGGCGGGCCAGTTGCTTGACTTGGAGAACACGGCTTTGACATCTTCCCATAAGCCAACCTTGGGAGCAATGGGGTTCTACAGACGTTAGCAAGCATGATACAATCTGGAAGTGATACATACTCCAATGAGTTTGTCGCCGTGATATTTAGCATACTTCTCGGCTTCTTTCTTGTTTCTGAGCTGCAACGTGAGCTGCATCAGATCCTCATCCTGCTTACTCATCACAGGCTCATGTGAGTGCTGTGAATGGCCGTTCATGATGACGGTGAGGACTGTTCTGCCGTGTTGCTAAAAGAACACGAGCAGGGGGAAAAGGGAGTGATGCTTGGTGAAAGTGACGTGTGCACAACTTCTGGGCTGAAGATGAAGAGATATAATGGAATGAGATAGTGTGAAATAAACAGAATGTTTTGTGATGCGTATTTTGAGCTGGTGCAGCCTGGGGGCCTATTATCAGTCAATGTAGATTGGGTATCCGAATGCAGATTGTGAATACACTGTAAAGACAAACTATCGATTAGACCCTGCCTCGCTTACTCCGCTCTATCAGCTCTTTCGGAACCAATTCTCGGGCATTGTTATCCAAATCTCGGCATCTGCAATGCCAAGAATATCTCAATCATTGTGTTTCTGGCCCATCCCCGCTCATTTCTCGAGCTGACGAACCTTGCATGCCGCGTGGCTGACATTCGTGGCCTGCTCATTCGTCATCGTGACATTTCTTAGTCCGCCGCTATTGATTTCATGCATTTGTTCCTCCAGCAATCACAAAAGAACTAATTTTCAGTAGACCAAAAAACAGCCAAGTCAGATCATTGGAGGCAAAGTTCAGAGCTGAACTTGAACACGCACACGAGCAGTGGTTATCACGGCTTTAACCAAATGCCGCATCGCTATCACATTCCCCGCTCAGCCACCTGCAAATTCACCCACTCAACACTCCACACGGCCCGTTGCGGCTGGCTGACCGCTAACTGGTCTAAGATAGCGTCTTTTTCAGACTAGCAGAAGTGCTCAGGCCACCTCCGGAGCTGAAAATGCGTGCATCGTTAGCCGTTGATCTGATCAGCATCATCACATTCCTCTTCCAGCGTCTCCAAGGCCTCCAAACAGCTTGTGGCATGAAAGACTGTAGCGGTGTTGTGCACTAATGCGCCAAGGACTATCCCGTAACCCGGTTGTCAACCGGTCAGGTATCCAGCGCTTATCGTGAAGCTGTCCTCCCCTGTCACTACCCGTGCGCCGTCGGAGAGTGTCCTAGCTGCAGGAGGTCTAACCAACTGAGTAAATACGTTGCCAGTTTCAGCAAGCCACAAGACGTAAGCAGTAATGCAGCTCTCGCATCTGGCTCGTTTCCGTCCCCCACATACATCCGATGTCTCAAACTCTGGCTTTGGTAGTGCGGTTGATCTTGGAACTATTGGAAATGCTCAGCGCTCAACTGGCCGCCACAAATACTACGCTACAGGTCTAGACTCCAGTGTAATGAACCTGGAAACCATTGGTCAATGATAACTGAAGCTCTTGAATGACCCTGCAGCTTCTTCTCTTCATGGTATAACAGCTCATGTTGATTCAAGGAACGGCAATCCCACGTCCTTCTGCCGTTGCGAAATCAGCTCATTTACTTTCACTTGTTCATTCTCCATCACTCAAGACCAACAAAGTCCATGTCGGTCACCATCCCAATGCCTCCTACACCTGCAGTTGGAGAGTTTGCAAAAGCTCCTCCCAATGCCAGCAGAAGTCCCTGCCCCGTCGTCAATGCTCTCGCAAACCATGGCTATCTTGAGCGCAGCGGCCGCGGCATTTTCATGGATGATCTCAACGCCTCAATGAAACACGTCGGCATGAGTCCTCTTCTCGGCTCTGTCTTTGCCATCCCCACCTACTTTGAGTACCAAAACCCAGCCAAGGCATACATGAAAAAGCCTGTTGGCACATGGCAGAGGATCTGGTCCCTCATCAAGAACCCCTACTCCTTCTTTGACTATTTCGGCTGCTGGAATTCGAAGCAGATCACTGATGGAAAGAAGTATCTCAATCTTGAGAATCTTGCTTCTCACGGCGCTATTGAGCACGACATCTCTCTATCAAGACGGGACATTGCTCAGAAGCAGGGAAACAATGATCCTCAACAGGACTTGATTGAAGAGATGCTGGAATATTCTTATGATGGTGAAACTCTCACCATTCCAGATCTTGCCCAGTTCATCAAGGCTCGTATCTCACGGCAGCTGGAGGATAATCCAGAGTTGGTTTATGGACCAGCTGAACATCAGGTCAATTGCGGACAGCTCGCACTGATGATGGGCTGTTTTGGAGATGGAAAGACGATTCCAGTCAAGTATGTCAGAGCTATCTTTGAAGACGAGAGACTGCCTATTGAGGAAGGCTGGAAGAGGCGATCGTGGTGGACAATGGGTCTTGTTGAGTTCTTTGGTGCTGTCAAGAACTTGGTCAATGCTGTTGGTGTGCAGTTCTAGCTATCACGTCATTAATCGTATTATTTATTTTACAATTCTATACATGTCTGTTCAACTTGGGAGTAATGGTCAGTTGAGACGGAGAGCCAAGTAATGGATTTATCACCAGGGCCTGCAGACGGCCGGATAAGCTCACGTGCAACCTTGCCTTTCTGAATATTAAGATTATTTGGAAGCTACCCAGGACGTGCTGCATAATTACCAATTCCCCATCTCCCGAAAAACAAAAACCTCCTTAGATAGCTTTGTATCTACTCCACAATGATCAGCCGCTTGGAGGGCCTCAATTTCAGAAGCTCCGATGCGAGCCTTATCTTGTTTCGGGTCAAATGGACTTTTGAAAAGATACCATGTTTCTGACTGTCCAAAAATGCCCAAATTCTACAGAACAGCCAGCCACAGAAATAGTGCTAAGCCCAAGAGGACCAGAGGACGGCCTGCCGCCTGCTAGCGCTGAGGGGTAACTAACTATTGCAAAAGCTACTGCATGCCGGGGGGAGGCCGGGGCAAGCGCTAAAGCCAATATTGCGACCCTGAACGCTGTAGCCAAGAACGTCTTGGGGATTGTAAATGTCTCAGTTCAAGTAAACAAGATAGCGAGCGAATTGCGACTCGTGGGCCGTCGTTTGTTATCCTTAGACGTAGCTGGTTGCGATTTTCAGCTCTCTCCACAGCCCCTTCAACAGTCACATCGAACCCTCAGCCGGTCAGCGGCTCGCCCAGTGGCGCACTGCAAACCTCCAGTATATTCTCAGCTGGAGTTCCTTATCGAGTTAGGACCCAAAAGAGCATACGCAACCAGGACCTTAGTTGTGGACTGTGATGACTGCCAGTTCGGCTCGCCGTGCGGCAACAAAGTGTCCAGTGGTTTCCATGCATGACAGTTTGGAATGTAAATTCCGGCGCTGCCCTCGCCATAGTTCAAGAATAGCTTTCTATAACAAAGGGCTTCTCTTTCGATTGCAAACATAAACATCAAAGACAACCACTGGACAAGTATTTCTTCCATTTCTCATCACTTTATTTTACGCATAGTCACAAACAGCTTCATCATCCTCATCACCTGATTCAAAACATCCTCCAATAAACACACAAACATGACTTCCCTTCACGCCTACCTCCCAGCCCTCAAGGGTATTGCCATCGCTGGCAGTCTCATCAACGGCGGTACCATGACATCAGGTTACCGTCTCCTCCCCTCAGTCTACCCAATCGTCCAAAAGTCCCCCAAAGACGCTGCAAAGCAATGGGAGTACTTTTACTGGTCCATGTCAGCCACCGTGCCATGGGTCGACCTGACCACAATCATTGTGATCGGAACTATTGCCTATGGAGAGTACAAGGAGAACAGCTCTGCTTTGGCTTGGAAGATCTGGGCTACTGCAGGAGGACTCATGCCCATCGGTTGGATCTGGGTTCGAAAGGTGATGCTCGGCCCGTCTTACAAGTTGCTTGACATTGCGGACTCCAAGTCTTCGGAGACTGAACCTTTGAATTCCAGTGCGAAGAATGTTTTGGACCTCATGCAGGAGTTTAATGCGCAGATGGCTGTGAGAATGATGTTTCCTTGGGTTGTTGGTGGACTTGCGCTCTGGGCTACCCTGGGCCTCTAGAGGATGTTTTGAAGATGTTGAAAAGCGCCGAGCATGGTATTTATCTATACGGCGGTAGTGTTCTGGAGTGCGTTGTCTGGAGTAATAGTATCGCTGAGTATTCGGAGAGTTTGATTTACAGATCACGATAGCCTATATCATCTATGAATAAAGATGCAGATATGTTTTAACCCATTCTTAGTACAAAATGTTGTGTTTGGTCGTCCGTTCATGTGCGTCAACGATAGATGGGTTTGTTTATATGATGACCTGCAACGAAGTAACAACAACAGCGGTGCAGAATCGGTATCTTGATAGTCTTATACCGCAAGCGTGTGAGAGCATAAACTATCCTGAGACCAAAACTCATCATCAGCATCATCTTCCATGGCCCTGGAGCGATGCACGAACCAGGATTGTCCGCGGACTCGGCACTTCAAGACGCCGACGATCTAAAGCACATGTAGTTAGTTTTGTTTGTCCGTTCTTTGAAGTGTAAACTTTATGTGATGATTAAGCGGGTAAAAGCCGGGATGCTGATCGATGACTGGCCGTTTGCCGGTGCAACATACGCCGGTGTCTTACTGGATCCGGCAAGTCGGGTAGCCCGGAAGCAACCAAGAGCCGACTCCGAAGAAATAAGATTAAATCAATACCGTCAGATTTACCCCAACGAACCTTGCACCATCAATCAAAACATCCCTGAGCCTCAAATTCGACGATTCCCTCGAGAGACAAGAGATCTCTCAAAGTGTCAGCCGCAATGTCGGAGCCGCCGCCAAACAATGGCTTCGTCGGTCGCGTCCGCGGCGCGTCGCTATCAATCATCAATGCCAATCCGCAGCTGGGAATGTGGCAAGCCACCGGCACAGCCATCGCACAAGCCCCCAATCTCACTGAACTCCGCGACGCCGAATCTGGCGGCGACAAGATCGAATTCAACGCCCAAGGCCATTCTGCGCGTTACGCTGTGCCCGAGCCAGATGGCGAACTCACGCTGGTGAGGACAGCGACGCTCACCCGCAGACCCAGTGTGATTCCGAAGTTTGACAAGGACCCTTTCACTGAGGAACCTGTCGCGATTCCTGAGGAGGTGGACGTGGAGCAGGGGTCGTCGAGGGAGGAGACTATCACCGAGGCGCCTGAGGAGCATCATCATCATCATCATTTTCATTTGCGCGAAAAGCATCGACAGCGACTGGAGCGACGGAAAAGTCTGTATGAGAAACACAAGGCTGACGAGAAGGAGAAATGGGGACCAACCATCATAAACGGCCTCAAGGCATTTTGGAAATTCTTTCTCACGCCGTCTGGCTTCCTCATCACGCTCTACGGCTTGAATGTTGTGGTAAGTAGCCCTTGTCCGGTTGTTCCGTAAGTTCAGCTCGCTAACTAACACTCTCACAGGCATGGGGCGTAAGTGGATTGACGACTCGATATCTTTCTGTTATACACATCTAACCCTTCACCTCTAGGCAATGCTTTTCTTCCTGCTGCTCAATGTCGCACCAGCCATGAACCATCCCAGCGCAAACGACAACAACTCAGCGCGCAAGAAATGGCTGGAGATAGACAGTCAGATCCTCAACGCCCTCTTCTGCGTCACAGGCTTTGGTCTAGCCCCATGGCGCTTCCGCGATTGGTACCGCTACACCCGCGCAGTATTCTGGAAGGATGTCCCTGCCATGCAGAAGCTCACAGAGCAAAACAAGGCTTGGTTTCGTCCTCCTGCCTGGGCCACGGAACAGACCGCAAGCCCGGCTGACTCGACTACTACTCTTCCTCGCTCGACAACGTTTACTGGCGAGAAGGCGCCTCCGACACCGCTTTGGAAATTGGGCTTCACTATATATATGATGGTGCTGAACACATTCCTGCAAGCTGTTTTGTGCTATTTCATGTGGGGGTATAATCGCATTGATCGTCCCGTAAGTTCATGTTTCTAGTCCCCCAGGTAATTCGAGCTTCGCGTACTAACTTGATGTAACAGAGCTGGGCTACTGGCACTTTCATCGGTCTAGGTTGCGGCACAGGTCTCTTGGCTGGTCTGATGTCATGGTGGGAGGGCCGCAAGGTCAAGAAGATCGAAGGCCCCGAGGTTAAAGTCGTCGCTGTATGACGGGATCATATCGCGCAGAGTCTGTTCAAAGTCTTATAGAGTTTTAATTTATGTAGTGTATTTAATGGTTAATGCAAGTCTCTGAGCTAGGGCTCGAAGAGAGCAAATGGAATTTCACATTTTAGAAGCAATACTTGCCTTCCTGTAATCGTCTTGTCATTATATGTGACCGGCAAAATTGCACTAACATCTACAGCCACGCGCTCTAGTTAGGTGTAGTTGCACCAACTGTTGTTACGTCCTGAAAATGGCGACCGTATGGACATTCCTTTAATTTGAGTATACTACATAAGGGATATGAAACACCGGTAGGGCGATTGAGCAGTGTTGGTCATGCCTTCATTTTGGCAAATTCTACTAAATTAATGGTCCAGGTTAAGGGAAAGAAATTGCACGCGGATGGCTAAATACGAAATACGCGTATAGTGAAGATCTCCGCGTATTGTGTTATGCACGAGCCAATGACGTGTTTGTGGAGTACAGAATTTGATACTCACATTAGGGGCTGGCACTATTAGCGCGGTACAAGATGTAATGCAATGACTTGAAGTAATAGATAAATAAGAGCAAATATAATGGTAAATCCTTTAGTCTATGGAGATTAAAGGCTTTAATTCATAGGTCAAAGCATGCTGCGATCTCCGTTGGGCTATTGAGCCTTGATAGAGCTAATAATAAAGTTGGAAATGGAAGTTTTGTACTAACAGTCCAGATACGTGTGAGACAGTCAAAAGATTATAAGTACCTGTCGTTATGACTTTGCCAGGCCATTCATTGCACATACAAGGGCGCGTAATTGACACCAATAATCACAATGCATTACTGCAAATCATTCATACTGAGCTGTGTAGGGAGGGCACTGGGACTTCAGAAATCTCAGTTCATCATGTCGACCGACAAAGCGCAACATGCCCCACCAATTCCAGAACCCATCAGCCTTTCGACACTTCCCCTTCCACCAGTTGCACCCAGCAATAATATCGGTGCTTGCACGCCAGAAGTGAATCCAAACGGCACTGGATGCATGACTGCAGCGTCAAACCAGGACTTCCAAGCCGGTGGCTTTCTACCGGATGGAAAGCATGTTTTGGTCCACGTCACTTTTACAGGCGCTCCATCATCTCCAGACCCATCCAGCGTTAACAATGGTAGCCAGATCATTATCGTCAAGACCAACGGCAAGGTATTCCCTAGTGGAAGTCCATGGAAGTGTCTCACTTGTGGATTGGCGGAGCAAAACATTAGAGGATCAAGCCCAACATACAGCTATCCTCAGGCATTTGGTGACGGAAAAAGAATTCTCTTCGGTACGAACATACTCGATTGTGGAGAGCATAACCTGGCTGATGCGGCCTGTACACCGGAGCGCACCCGTGTTTATCCCTTACGGTGGAATACTAGCCCTGATGGGACTGGGGAAGGAGGCGCGATTAGGGAACTGCGTTTGCACCCCGACAACGTCCATCTTGGGTTCAATGCATTCACAACTAACGGTCGAAAGATCGGTCAGTACGCGTACCTCGGGAGATTGAAACTCAACGCGAAGCCAAAAGTCGGCTTACCACTTGTTCCACGTTACGATCTCGTCAAAGTCACCCGACTGTTCAACCCAGAAGCAGACCAACCTATTGCAGCGCATGGTAAACACATCACCATAAACCGAAACGCCATAGCTGTAGGTGAGCTTCGTGGTTTCAGCGGTAGGGGAACTGAAGCTACGTACATCGGCTATCCGGCCGACTCCTCCAACATTGATGTCTTTGCTGTTCACTTGGAGACAGGCAAGGTGCGGCGACTTACAAGCCATCCAGAATACTGCGATCCTATTGCTATCTCGCCTGATGATAATTGGATGGCAGTTTTAGATACGCGGGGAACGGACCGTCAAATGTGGCTCTCTGGCATGAGACACATTCCGCCCGTTACCGACCTGATCAGTACGACAATTACATCCTCGACAAGAAACAACGGACAGAGACGATTCTTCAGACCGTATATCTTGGATCGTTATGGTGATCGTGGGGAATACTTCGGCCAGAAGATCAGTGGGGAAGGGGAAGGCGTTCCTGGTAGTGGCGATTATAATGACCCCGAATGGAATGCAATGGCTGACCCGAGATGGTCTCCTGATGGCACTCAGATTGTTTACGCTGAAGCTCAAACGCTGCCTCCTGCGTGCGGAGGGATCAACCCGCTTCCTTGCTATGCGTCTAAGGAGCCGGGAGGCAGACGAGTACGTGTAGTCGTGGCAACTCTTGCATCTCGGGAGCCCCTCGATCTTCCTGCAGTGGATGTCATCTCGGATGAGGTCCCCTGGGGGGTAAAGTACTCCCCAGGAGACATTGATCCACAACGTCCGGAGCCGACACCTGGAAACTACACACTGATGGGGCTCAGTTGTGGATATGCCGATGTCGAGATCGTGGGGGGAGATGATGCGTGTATCAGTGGGATCAGTGTTGTCTATCATCACTTCTCAGATGATGGAACAACGTTCCTGTCAGGATCAGAAACAGTTCGCACCACGTTTCCATCCCTGACGCTCAGCCATGTCGACTGGTATTCTAACCTGACTCAAACTGGAAACTCGAAGAATACAAAGAGGACAAGCCCAGATGGCTTTCATCTGACTATTGACGTTTTGAGGAACATATTCCAGGCAAATGGGACCATGAACACCACGATTGACGGCAATCTCAATACACAGCCTGCAAATGGAACCTGAGACAATGAGGATAAACAAAAATGGGGTAGAATGTCGTAATCTGGCGAAACAACTCTCGTCACAATCTATCTATTAATACATGTATCCAATCATCCCTCTAGCTATCTGATGATAGGGGCGCTCTACGGTATACCTCTAAACTCCCGATGAGCCTTGAGACGACTACACGCTATGCAAGGGATACTCATCTACCGTATACCTGGGCTTTTCGTCTCCCAGCTTGTTGATGACTTTGCTTGGGTGGAAGACATTAAAGAGAATAGCAACAAAGGACATGAGCGTCGCATCGAAGATATAGAGCCAATACTCATGAGCCTGCAACGCCCCATCTTTCCCAAGAACATATTCCGCGACACGGAAGACTGAACGAACGAGGATAAAAAGGCTCGAAGCGTAAAGGATGAGAATCAGCTTCTCCCAAGGAGTGTTCAGGACAAGCGATCGAGATGTTGGGCGAGAGCGAATCCGCATATGAAAAACAACCGTGACAACCATAAAGAAGCCAAAGAAGACGATCTGAATGAGCAATCCGCCAACGATCATGTTCTCACCCATTTTGACGTTATCATTAGATTTTGCTGAGGCGAGCATACCGCCACCTCCACTCTGTGCCAGGAAAGATAGCACGTCGCCGATGACAAACACCTTGGTCAACCACTTCGTTCGAATCAGGGATAAGTGACCGGCATCCAAAAGAACTATCAATCGGCCCAATATCATATAAATCGAAGTGGCGAGAAGTGCAGGACCGAGGAGGAGTAATATCGACTGCATGATGTACGGGTTCTTGGTATAGTCTGGAGCTTCCTTTGCGGAGAGCGCGCGGCCGACGTAGCCGAATGCCTCGACTTTGGAGAATCAGTATTCTTCCATCATGTAAAGGCAAGGACACTTACAGAGACAGCCAATGAGGAACGGGACAAAGTACCATGTTCGATGCCTGAACATCTGCCATAAGTGGATAAGAGCGGCAGTAGTGAAGATGATGACAAATGCGGCAGCCGCTGGCAACGAGGGCTCGTAATTGTAAAACTTAAAACCTGCCATGATGATGTTTTGTGAAAGTGATGGTAATGAAAATGATTGTGAAGTGCCGAATCTGTTACAAATGAGAGCGTTTTGTTCTGTAATGACAGGTAAATAGATGCGAAAGAGAAAGAAATGAAACTCAAGAACGATAAACTAATGAAAACAATAAATGTGAAGCAGATACTGAGAGAAGATCCGAAATTATTAGTCTGTATTGCTGAAGTACTTATAGAATGCATTGAGAACTCCTGTATTGCAATACGCGAACTTGGCCCCTGGACGCGTAGGGGCGCGTACCTGACACCGCATGTTCCACCACAAGAGGGGGACTGGACTTCAAATGTCTTAAGCTTATTTTTGACCCGCTTCACTAGCCATTCAGCTTGCTGTTAACAATATTATCTGTTAGCTGAGATACGGATACTGCGGAAGGCCTGGTTGCTATACACGTATAGCCAGTACCAGCAGGGATATGTAGACTCGTATAAGTGGAACAAGTTTCGTGTATCGCCATTGACGGTAAGTACGGTAGGATTTCCTAATTATAGAATTTCTCTAGCAGTATATATGCTGCAACTTTCGCTGTCAATTGCCTACTTCTAATGGGCGAGGTCCTTCTTTCATACGCTCTGGGTGTTGTCAATATCTGCAGTAGCCCTCCCGATATGCACATGGTACCTCCTTTGGCCAGGTGCTTCCAGTCAGCGAAGCAATAAGGAGGTAGAGAACTTCACAGTCGCTAATTGTCATGCTATATATAGCATCCTCATTATGCTGCTGTGGAAGGCATTCAGCATTATGAATCCAGATCTTGAGCTACAGCCTCATCTCTGACAACATGTTCATTCCCACATAGCATCTAGCTAAGTCATGTCATCTATTTATAGATGCGTTCAAGCCACAGGCTCGGTTAAGTCAGAGCTACATCATCATCAGTCCACCAAAATCCACAAGTTCCGAAGAAAATAAACAATGGGCCATTAAACCCGAGAGACCTAACTGCATTGACCCCTTCAAAGCCCGTTCGCCATGTTGTTCCATTGGGATCAGCCAAAGAGCATTCCCCGTTTACGAGAAAAATAGTGGAATGCACGTGACAGCCCGAGTCTTTGGTCGCGTTTTTCTTCGGGTTTCTCCTCAACGTCTCTTCCAACTCAGATCCCTTTTAAACTGTGTATTTCAAAAATGCTGAGGCCTGAGACACGTCTGGAATGGGCGTTTGTTGGGATAACGGCTGCTCAGGCTGTTATCATCATTTCTGTGCAAACGTAAGCCCCCGATCCCTTTTTTTATGGCGCAAAGCAACTGACAGTATCAGGGCCATTCTTGTTGAGTACCTTCATTGGGTTAATCCCGTTGTATACCAAGTCCCAGTCTCATATGTTACGCCTGTAGCCTCTACAGTGTCGATTATCAGTTTTGGGTTCCAAGCCGTTCTGTCCGTGGATTCGTGCCGCATCAAGAACAAGATCCAACTATGAACTCAATGTCTTCTCAGCATTTGCTTCTCAATCTCCATTGGTATGGAATACTTCCAAATAAGAGGCGCTACGCAGAGAGTTAGTCGCGGTGAGGACATGTACAAAATGCCTTTTGCAGACAATAGCATGCCGTATTGGGATATCGCTGGCCCAATGTCAATTACTTGCATTGCTGTAGCATCGGCGTGCAGTCTTTGTATGTCTGCGTTGGCCTATTACCTTCACATAGAGTTCTCATGGTCTTTGTACGAGCACATCAGCCCGGACCTGAAGATGACAGCGAGACACGTCAAGTACCTAGTATGTGACCAACAGTCCTAGTAGGTTGTATACTAAACCTGATAGGCATATCTGGTGTTTCTCAAAGTCTCCCTCTTACTGCTAAACCTGTTTCTTATCACGTATGGCCTTGTGGATGTCCATTACCGAGAGCCAGAGTTTGGACTGACCATGACAATCATTCCTGTCTCAATCATCCACGCCATTCTTGCTGGTGTATGCGTCAAAAATGAACATATGCTAGGTATGACATTAGCGATAGTATGTAATCCCTAAAAAGTCATATAGCTAGAACTGACGGCTGTCAAGATGTTTCATATTGCGGCGATAGTGTACCTAAGCACGCGGCTCATAGTGCTAACTGGCAATGGCCTGCTGGCACGCACATTGATGAAGGAAGAGATGTTGCTATTTGCCTCATTTGCTCTTTCTTTCAACATCATATCTGTGACTTTTGCTGCCATGTGCGTGTTCAAATTTGGAAAGGGATTGAAGCCGCTACTGCAAGGACAAGGCACAAACAACATACCTACTTCAACGAGCGCATTTGAGCTAAACCCGCGGCATTTCAGCATCCGGACTATGGACAGTGAGCGGATTTCTAAGCGCTTTGACATTGATTAGATCTCTATAGTATACTGTTACCAGGCCTACACATTCTATAATGCCTGTACTCTTTCTTACTTTCCCCGGCTTATCTTAGACCTGACTTCCGTTCATATAAGAAAGATAACCCGGTAGTATTAGACCGTTCGCGAACATGGTACATAGCCGCTAGCACAGCCGAATGAGCGGGTATGTTCCCGCTATCGGCGAAGAGACTCTTGGTGCAGTGATTGCTCCTAGCTTGCTGCCCGCACCAATATTGTGTAAGGTTAAATTCAAGCTTAATTCAATCTCAGCCACAGTCTGCGCGTTCATTAAAGATTTGTTGAATAGAAGATACCTCAAGATCGTTCACTGTGTGGATTCAACTTGCTCTTGGTCCTCGTACTCTTGTCCCATGCGAACACAGCACTTCAACTCCCTTGACCCGTTAGAGGGTATGGCAGTTCAATCTAGATGAGTATATACTTCAATCAGCACCCGTCTAAGTTCCCTGATATGAGATATGTCTTAACAAGTTTGCGATGAAAGTTGGCCTCCGTGGTCGGACTGCCAAGTGATAACAGTGGATCACAGAGCTTGGCAATACAGGAAATCGCGGGGTTACAAGTTGACCTTTATCTTATTCGACAATGATAATCACCTACTAGTATCAAGAGGGAAGCTCACTGCAACACCGGGACTTGGCTCGGAGGTAACTAACTATATATAAAAGAAGGGAAATATGCGTTTTAAATAGCCTCATCCAGCAAGCAACGATGCATTCTCTTGTATTTTCAACTCTTCTTTCTGGAGCCGCAGCGCTGTCTTATGCAGGAAATAAAGTCCCTTTTGAGACGGATCCTCCCCAAATTGCTGCCAACTTTCCGGATGTTGATCAAAAGCTCTACTCTCCAGCCTTCATCAATCCGGAGAATGTTGCTCCGGGTTTCGCCAATGGCACAGCAGCGCCAAACTCCCAGCAGACGTTGGAGCAGTTCTTGTGGACGCTTGCATCGCGAAACGACTGGATGACCTATCATAACCCTGTGTTCACTTCTGAAGAGGGACGCTCGATTCCTTATGTTGTTTTGTCTGCATCAAAATCGCTATTGCAGACATCGCCAGTAGGTAACACCACTAACAAGGTCAGAGTCTGGCTACAGGGCGGAGTTCATGGGAATGAACCGGCTGGTGAACAAGGACTCCTTGCACTCCTCGGCAAAATGGATGCTGAACCGGAATGGGCACTTGGACTTCTGGAAAAGCTCGATATCATTGTTCTTCCGCGATATAACCCTGATGGGTCGGCTTATTTCCAGCGTCTTCTGGCGACAAGCTTTGACCCCAATCGAGACCATACCAAGATGGCTTCGCAACAGACCATGGAAGTCAAGCAGTTGAACCTCAAGTTCAATGCCCATGTCCATCTCGATTGCCACGAGTACGGTGCCCGAAGAGGCTTAACATATCAGAACAAAACCTATATCCCGGTCCAGGACAACCAGTTCTCAGCTTTTAAGAACCCAAATGTCCACGCCGACATTCGTTCCATGGCGGAATCTCTGTTTGTCCCAGAAGTCGCCAGCGCGCTACGAAAGAAGAATCTTACAACGAACGGCTACGTTGTTGCATCACAAGACAACGACACCATCAAACTTCAAGACTTTGTCACCGATACCCGCGGCGAAGTCACTATTTTTCTTGGTCAAGGACTAGCTTTTCTCTCAGAGACAAGAGGAATCGGAATTGGAGATCGCAACTTCCAGCGCAGAACAACAGCCGGTTTGACTGCCGCTGAGACGGTCTTGCAAGTTGCCGCTGATAATGCGGAGCTGGTATACGAAACTGTCGAGGAAGCGAGGAAAGACTTTATCGAAAATGGCCACGAGATTATTGTGAGGGATCAGCCAAGATGGATGGAGACGACATGGCCATACCTTGATGCTGAGACTGGAAACATCACAGAGGTTCCTGTTTTGTTTGGTAATAATACTCCTCCCGCTAGTAACCTTACCCGCGCTCGTCCAGAGGCCTATATCTTCAGCAGAGCCTGGGCCAACGCTGCTCTCCGCCTCCGAGCAGCTGGTATTATCGTGGATGAGCTTGCTGTCGACTTTGAAGGTGAGGTGGAAGCATACAACATCACATCTGCGACACTGGCAGAGACGAAGTATGAAGGTATTGCATTGACTACAGTAAATACGGAGTTGAGCAAGAAGATAATGAGGTTTCCTGCTGGGGCATATTGGGTTGGTACAAAACAGCAGCATGCGGCGCAGGCCTTTGTCAGACTTGAACCTGAGAGTCCAGATGGGTTCGTTACGTTCAATATCTTGCCTGTCAATGCAGGGGATGAGTATCAGGTCTATAGAATTCCGGCTAAGAGTCAATAGTGTGAGGCAGCAGGATAATAGGATAAAAAGATGTACCTATAGTATTTCCGCGCTTCTAACATATTTCCATGCAAAAGTTCAACATTAGCCAACTTATCCTAGACTAAATCCCCGTCGCAGTTATGTGTGTCTGCGCATGTCTCAAACATCAATCGAGATATCCCAGCGCTATGGCTGTCTGCAAGGTCACAGTTGGGCGTAGCCAGTATGGGCTAGGACGGTTGATACCGCATGATGGTCCGGCATGAGAGAATTAACCGTCGGGTATTTAGTCCCAACGACGCCAACCGTATCCACTGTCAGATACGTACCAATGATACTCTATCAAGCTGCAGATCTCATTTGTAACGGGCCGATATGATAAAAATCCCTCTGAGGCGTCTTAGCGCATTGAGAACTGTTATATCCAAAATGCAAGTCTGAATAACTGACTTCTATCCAAGATTCATAGTGAAAGGACTAATACATATCCCCAATCGCCATAGCCACAGATCTCTCATTCTTTATCACTTCAACTATCTCTATCAAATAAACATCAACTATCTCAATCTAATAAACATCAACTCCCTTTTCTACTCCAACACAAACAACAACCAAGCAACACAACAAAATGTCACCAACCTCTTCACCCCCAGCCTTGGTCATGGGCGGAGCAGGCTTCAGCTACCAACTGAACCCTGACCCGGAATCTCTTCCTATCGTCGACATCCTCTTGCGCGCATTCGAGCTTGGCGTGCGCACCATTGACACATCACCATACTATGAGCCCTCAGAGCAACTCATGGGCGCTGCATTATCAGATTCCCGCATCCAGTCTAGATACCAACGGAGTGACTACGAGCTCATGACCAAGGTTGGCCGCATCAAGGAAAACGAGTTTAATTACTCCCCGGACTGGATCAAAAAGTCTGTCGCCAGATCACTGCAGCGATTTGGGACTCCGTACTTGGACGTTGTGTTCTGCCACGATGTTGAGTATGTCTCCTTGGATGAAGCCGTCACAGCTGTTGGTGTACTGCTGGAGTTTCAACGAGCTGGTGTTATTCTGCGGGTCGGAATCTCAGGATACGACATTGATGTTCTAGCTGAGGTTGCTAGCCTTGCCGGACAGAAATATGGACACACTGTCGACGTTGTTCAAACATGGGCTCAGCTCACTCTTCAGAACACACAAGCCGAGACCCGTGGTTTTGATCGTTTCCGCGCAGCCGGCGTTAACTCAGTCTTCTGCTCCAGTCCACTGGCTGTTGGGCTATTGAGGACAGGAGGTATTCCTCTTGGGCTGACAGGCGATTGGCACCCTGCGCCTCAAGGTCTGAGGGCTGCTGCGGCCGAAGCTGCTGAGTGGATGGACAAGCACGGAGAAGAAGAAACTCTATGCTCGCTCGCGATGCAATATGCTATTGTGAAGGCAAAGCAGAACTGCACTCCTTCGTTCTCGGTCTCAACCATAACAGGAATCAGTACTCTTTCAGATCTGGAGCAGAATGTGGTTGCAGTCAAAAGAGTACTAAAGACTGATGGAAACTCCGAGAGCTTACGAGACTGTACCGAGCTAGACCCTCAAGCAGTGGAGAGCAGATTGTCGCTCGCTGAGCGTGTTCGCCTGATCATTGGGGAGTGGTTAGACTACGACTTTTCTGGGAAGAAGCCCAAGACAGTGAGCAGCGTCTCCAACGGGAATGGTGTCGATGATTCTGAGGCAGTAAATATTACAACACCGAAGAACAAGGAGTTGAAGCAATTCGCAACGATCGGAGTAGCAGCGTGAGGGAATCATGCGCGTTTATAAATTTACACCAGGTAGCGTCCGCAGAGGAACAAAACAATATCCTTCTTCCGTCCTTTCAGCATGTTCAATGTTTTATGTTTGTTTTGTTTAGGGCCTTGTTTGATAGAGTAGCTAGAAGAATATGAATCCTATTTCTATCGCTTCCCTTAATGTTGCACGATGGTAGTGTGATTGAGTCTAATTGAGCTGTTCAAATACACCCCCCTCGTCAAGGTCTCCATCGTCTTTGGCGCAATTATGAAGCTTAATGCCATCTATTAACAACTAGTGTATCGGTGTTAAGGAACGTAGGTGCTGTTGGTCGGAAGTAGACGTGAGTGAGTTTGCACGTCGCCTATCTCCCGCCTATCTCCAGCTCCCGGCCTCAATTGTCGGCAGGATGACGACCTGTCTTAAAGGTGCTTTTCAGCTCGTTACCGATTTAGCTGGCACGGCAAGAAGTAAGACTATGTTAAGCTCAGGTAACTAATAAGACTCCATTCACCAAGTTAGTGGCGGTCGGAAACGCAGAAGAAGCTCGTCGCTCGGTGACATGTAATAAGTTAGAACGAAAATTGCAATGCGGTTGAACCGATAGTCCAAGGTTGAAATACACCATGGTCTCTAAAATGCCTTGACCCTCGGTTGGTTAATAACAACCTCTGCCTCCTTACTTGTCCACCAACTGGCGTCGTTGCCCGGATATGCAAACCTCACCAGACTTTCCGGCTTCATCTCCACGCTATATCCCGGCGTCAAGGGCGTGACATAATGTCCATCAACAACCCTCGACGGATGGTGGAAATGCTCATGGAGATGATCCACGTACTCTAAAACACTCTTCCTGCCGCTGATGACAACGTAATCAATAGTACTCAAGTGCTGCGTATACTCTGGTAGTCCTACACCGCCTGAATGCGGGACAATGGGGACCTTGAACTTTGCAGCGAGGAGCAGAATCGCCAGAACCTCGTTTACACCACCGACACGGCATGCGTCGGGCTGGATGATGTCTACGGCGCCTGCTTGGAGGAGCTGTTTGAACATGACGCGGTTCTGGCACATTTCCCCTGTTGCTACTGCGATGGCGCCGTGTGTTGTGTTGGATAGACCTTGGCGGATAGCAGCGTGTCCGAGGATGTCGTCTGGAGATGTTGGTTCTTCGATGAACCATGGCTTGAACTCTGCGAGAGCATTCATGTGTGTGATTGCTTCGGTGACGGACCATACCTGTATTAGAGAGTAAGTTAAGTGTTCTCAGACCTAGGGGTTGGGTCATACCTGATTCGCATCCACCATGAGTACGTTGCCTCTATCATAGCCCAACACATCACGGGCGATCCTTAGTCTCTGCCGATCTTCCTCAAGATCTGTGCCAACCTTGAGTTTGAAGTACTTGAAACCCTCCTCCACACTCTCTTCAAGTAGCTTCTTCATCTTATCTTCACCATAGCCCAACCAACCGGCACTAGTAGTATACGCAGGAACCGCACGATTATCCAAAGCCTCCTGAACCCTCTCAGCCTTGCCCTTCTGTGCTGCTCTCAGGATTTCCAGGGCATCATTTGGACTCAGCACGTCGGAAATATAGCGAAAGTCAATGCACTGGATCACCTCTTCCGGCGTCATGTCCGCAACAACACGCCAGACAGGCTTCCCTAAGGTCTTTGCCCACAAGTCCCAGATTGCATTGACGAGGGCACCGAGAGCGAGATGTATAACACCTTTTTCCGGACCGACCCAACGGAGTTGTGAATCTGAGGTTAAGTATCGCCATGTTTTGCCCCAGTTTTTGGTGAGCTCAGAAAGATCTTTGCCTTGTATCAATGGAGCGAGGAGGTCGATTGCGCCACAGACAAGGTCGTTTCCACGGCCAATTGTGAAGGTCTACAATCATGGTGTGAGACGCAGTTCGATGCAGAGTCGGGGGTGCTTTACATACCATGCCATGACCGGTAAAGTTGGGGTCGTCGGTTGCAATGATACAAAACGCAGCTGAGTAGTCTGGTGAAAGATTCATGCCATCGGAGCCAGCCTTGTCCAGTGAAGTCTTGGGGCTGTAGTTAGCGTATATCAAGTCGACCGTTTCTTTAACCACCTACAGGAAACCGCACATCGTGTGAGGTAATATTCTTTATTACAACCATGGTTACTTAGATGTCGAAGGTAACTTCTCTTAAGTTTGAGCAGAAATGTATGGCTATACCAGTGCTTCGACAACAGAGTGTTTTATACTAAAGCTACTTATAATTGCTGTACCAGGTCACCTCCACTCAAATCCCCATTCAAAGAGCGTCAGGTAAATCACACTCATCATGTACTACAACTAACAGCAAGCCATTGCTTTATTCTTACCGAAACTGGTAACTAGCTCCTCTATAGCAACAGTTCTAAGTTCACAGTAGAGAGTAGCTAACGCCTTTTTCCGGATGCTTCAAATCCACAAGAATAGAAAATGTAGGGTAGCGTTAGACTTTACCGAGAACAGCCTAGTATCTTCCCCTCACTCTGGCAATTTGATGATTGGCCCAGTTCCCCGCCGTCGGATAAAATAAATCACCCTTTGGACGGAGTAGCATTCCGGCGGCAAATTACCAAATACCCGGACCTCGCACGGATGTTTCTCTGCCTCCTTAATTATCCTGATTATAGTGGGCGTCCCGCAATGTTTCCAAGCAGTGGATAATCATGGATCCTCATCATAATGAACCGCGTCAACATGCCAAGAGGGATCCACCGAGTGGACGGAAGCGAACAAGACTTGCTTGCGATAGATGCAGCACTTTGAGAGTCCGTTGTGATGGTCAGCAGCCGTGGTGAGTAACAGGAGCAGAACCCCAATTACATGCAGGACATTGAAGAGCTGACGTTGGGATACACCCCAGTCGTCGTTGTCAAGGTAAGCATGCGACCCGCGACATGGGGTAGAGTTGTGCTTACCTACTCATGATTTAGAGTACCAATCAACATGTCATTATACTCGAAGTATCGGTAGACGTGGCCGTAAGCCAAAGTCAGCAAATCGAGTACAGCAGCCACAGCAGGACCGAGAGCCTGACTCATCAGAAGCTGATTGCGATCTTGAGCAAAGCACACTGAATTCACAGCCGGAGCAGAGCGGGACATATGACGTACAGGAAAGTCCCGGCCTCCCCGCAAATCCCCAGGACACAGTCTCGTCGCAATACTCGTCCAGCCACTCATCACATCATGATGCCGTATCTCTTGACATGCCAGCCGATTCAATTCCGGCACCGACCTTTGATCAACTGTATCATGTAGCTGACATTCAGCCTTCCTATCCTCTCCCTGATTTCGACCTCGCAGTCCATCATGGCGCCGCTTCTGTTCACGAGTCACCTACACGCGAGCGAGCCTCAACAATCACCCAAGACTTGCCGTCTCGTGGATGCCGTTACAAGTGTCTCGAACCAATCATTCCCTTACTCCACGGTATCATCGATGCCAGGCTTGTCTGTGAACTGTTCGAGCTCTACTTTGTTGAGCCAGGAGGATCTTTGTTCAAATCTTCATCTCCATACGTTTTAGCACACGTCATGCGAAAGGAATCGCTCCTTCGAGACGAGAACCCACGAACATGTACGCCAGCTTTATTGGTAACCATGCTGTGGGTCAGTGCACAGACAGCAGAGAGTTCCTTGTTCCTGCTGCCAGGCCAGAAGGCAATCGTGTGTGAAGAGCTGAGAAAGTTGATGATGGGCCTAATCCAGGGGAGAGATCGCGACGTTTGGAACAGAACTACAAGTCAGTAAGTCTTATCTGTCTTATGAACTCTACCAACTCAATCTATTAGGCGGTCCCCTTGTGAGAGATCTTGAGTATGCCACGGCTGGTGATCAATATCGCCAAGAGTACCATATTGGATCAGCCTCTGCCGTCTCTCCACCAGTTCCTCTGGTTGATGACGTCCTCATGTTCATCCTCGTCACTATCGTCTCTTCTGGCGGCGACTTCAAGACAGATTGCCTCCGGTGGTGGAATAAAGCACTACGACTATCTCATAATATGGGCTTGAACAGGGAAGACTCGCCCGAGAACAGCTTCACACAGCCAGAAACATCTCTTTGCACGAGTCAAACAACCTCGTGCGGCTGCAGGTCCTGTGAAGCATCACGCACAGGATTGACCATACAAGAAGTCCGAGAAGAGCGTCGGAGAGCGTTTTGGTTGATCTTTTGCCTCGATCGCCACTTGGCTCTATCATTCAACGCACCACTGCGCATCCTCGATGACGAATGCCAATTGCATGCACCGCTTTCAGATGAGGCTTGGGCAGCATTATCGTCAGAACGAAACCCAATTGATACAACATTTGGTAGCAGCTCACACTCGGCAAACTTCGGCGCTCCAACGCGTATTTCTGGTATCGGCTTCTTTGAATACTTTCTACCACTTATGACGATCCTTGGAGATGTTATCCAACTGCACAGACAAAAGTCCCATCCAAGATTTGGCAACATGCGAAGAAATCAGGTCAATGGGCAGGAGGAGGAAGATGACCCGGCTACAGCAATGATAGAACAAGTCATGGCGCAGTGTGCACAGAGCATAGCCGATCTGGCCAGCGCATACCAAGTCGATGCGCTTGACGCCTCAGCTATACCAGCGAGTCAAGTGCGCACGCCTCAATGCGCGATATCACCACAACAGAGTCACGGCGATCCTCCCAGGACTTCACATACCGCCAGTCACGCCTCATCACACCGTCAACACGCGCAAGCTCAGCTTGTCACTGCATACAGTACATTCATACTGCACGTTCTTCACGTCCTTCTCCATGGAAAATGGGATGCTGTATCAATGCTGGATAATAAAGATGGTTGGATACCATCTGTAGGCTTCATGAAGTGTGCATCTCATGCTATAGCTGCATCTGACGCCATGTCGCGAATCCTGGCGTGCGACCCAGAGCTTTCATTCATGCCATATCTTTTTGGCATTTATCTTTTACACGGAAGCTTCATATTGTTGCTTTTTGCAGATCGTATGCCTCAGATCGGGTTGAACGAGTCTGTCGAAAAAGCTTGTGAGATTATTATACGAGCTCATGAGGTTTGCGTTGTTACTTTGAGCACTGAGTTTCAGGTATGTTCCCTACCATGCCATATACCAGAGTGGCTAGCTCAATGCTAACTTCTGTGCGTAGAAGCGGTTCCGAAAAGTGCTTAGATCGACTCTATACAGCGTGAGGAGTCCAGCGACATCTAACTTGGAGGAGAGTAAAGCTCGCCGCCGGGCATTATCTTTGTATCGATGGAACGAAGGTGCAACTGGCCTGGCACTCTAGCCGTTACTTGTTACTTAATATAACTCATGCATAAATTGAGGCACAGAGAATGGATCCTTCATCCAGTTGATGAGTCACAAATCTCTCACACATGATCCGTTTCAGGGTCTGTCATTTGCGTTACTACAAGGGCTCTGATTACTCAATACTGAAAGTGTAGGTGCTCTAAGTTGTGATCTATAAAGACCATTTGAAGTTGAGATACGTACCAATGGAATCATATCACGACACAGAACTTAGTGAAACATGCGAAGATTCATTAGTCAGGACAACAAGACGGATCTCTAGAGTGGAACAATATGAACAGGCGATCAATCAAAATATAACCACTTGAGTTTATTGCTAGGCCCTAAGGGCGACTTACAAGTGGTCCAAGGATACGAAGAGACAATCTCATGAGAAAATAGAAATCGAACTAGCCCAATTTACCATAGACACCAAGTCGGGACCAATAGATGCTGAAATCCATCATGACTTGACCTCTCCAACCACTGTCTCATGACGCTGCTCATCCTGGCTGCCCTTCTCTCCCCACTCGGCGATGCTGGATGGTTCGGTTGGAGTGTTCTCAAAAGCATCGATGCCCTTTTTGTAGCCAGGAAGAACATTGACGCAGAACGGAAAAGTCCAAGCAGCCACAAAGAACGCCAAAGGAACAACCATGGCTATTCCCGTACCGTGTCTGTCTGCAGCCACGCCAGTAAGAGGAGGAACACAAGCACCACCAATGACTCCACCAATGATAAAGCCACTACCGCGCTTCGTGTGTCGACCGAGACCTCTCATGCCTAGAGCGACGATTGTTGGGAAACAGATGGATTCGAAGAACAGCACCACGTAGAGCATGGCAATTCCCGTATTACCCCTCTCTGTGATTGAAGGGCAGAGGAAGATAACACACATGCTCAAGAACACGAGAAAGATGTGGCGAGGCTTGAAATACTTCATGAGGAAGACGCCGAAGAAGCGACCAACGGCAAATGCGGCCTGTGCACCTGCAAAGAGTTTGGAGCCAGTGGAATCGCTGGTGTTCTTTCTCGTTTCGGTGGCATAGTTGATGAACATGCTTGCAATACCGACCTGAGCTCCACAGTAGCAGAACTGTGCGAAGGAGGCATGAAACAGTCGGTATTGCTTGCGTAGAGGCTTATCGTGGGTATCGGAGTTGGAGGATTCAGCTTGCTGAGCCATATCTAGATTTGAGGAAATGGTGTCAGAATTGGAGATCTCGGAGTTCGCCACGGGCATTGCAACGTACCAGCATCAGTGATCTCAGGGATGTTTGAGAAGAAAAATAGGGTGGCGAGAAGCAAGACGAATACGGCGATGGACAGATACACCCACTGCACATTTGCCAATGCCTTTTCATCGTCAAAGTTGAAGAAGACATATGAACCAAGAACCGGTGCAACAACCGAGCCAATACCGTTGAAGGCTTGTGACAGGTTGATTCGCATTTCGGCATATTTGGGAGGGCCACAGACTACTTCGGATTAGACACCAAGAACGTAGGAGGGCCACTGCGAAGGCTTACCAGTGATAAAAGGGTTGGCAGCTGTCTCAAGGGACCCAAGGCCATTGCCGATGATGAAAATGGCGGCACAAAAACCTCCAAAGGACTTTGCTTTGATAGCGGGAATGGCAATCAGGGCGCCGATAGCATAGAGACTGAGTCCCCAGATGAAAACAGCCTTGTAAGAGTAGTGTCGCAGGATCCAAGCTGCATGACCGAGAGAAGCGAGCGGGTAGGCACTATCAGAGTAGCATCGTTAGATGTGACGAGACAAAATGGAGTAAATGAGACGAACCCAAAGTAGGCAGCTTGCAGCCCAGCAGATCTCGCTCTGTCGATGTGCAGAGTCACCTGAAAATGTTTGTTCAGAGTGTCCAAGAGACCATAACTAAAGCCCCAGAGGAAGAACAAGACCGTAACAAGTGCAATGGGCCAAATGGACTCGCGCAAGGTAAGGTCTGCGGCTTTGGTCACTCGATCGTCGGAGACTTTGAGTGATCTCTTCTTGAAAAATGCTCGAACACCCATCTTGACAATTGGGAATCTGATTGAAGTCGAAGGATTTCCTGGGAAGGTATCGAGATACAGAGCCAGAGAGCTGACTATGCTTGCTGATGGAGAAGAGGAGCAGTATGGAGGAGTTTGTAATTATTTATATCCACTTCGCATGTAGATCTTGAGCTAAACTACCCCATGGGGAACAGGGAAGCTTGGACGAGGAACTGTATCTGGGGTAAGACCCCCAAGACTGATAGTTAGCCCGTCCAATTGGGTTATTTCCTTCATGGTTGTAGGCGGGGGAGCGAACTCGTCCCGTCGGATAATTACACCTAGTACTACCCCTCCCCCGCTCATAACAACCATCATGAACTAGCTTGGCAGCCCTGTCACTTGACGACTACGTATTGGGGAATCGCATTCTTTGTCTTTACATGGAATATTGTATAGCAAGTGTCGGATGGAAAATAGGGCGATGTTGGGGGTGGCTGTTTTGGCGGTCTTATCGTAATATTGATCGCTGTGGCATGTCTATAGCGTGGCAGTAGATGGTGAGCCAAGTGCTAGGGTGATAGTGTTTTCCGCAATATCGTGCCCAGTAAGAAGACTGATTTAGATAGTTACGAAAGCGACGGGATCGCTGTTTGCAAACTTCTCTCGGCTGAATGATGCAAGATTGTTACTAATGAATGACTCGTTTCTAGAATCATAGATCTAGCATCTCTTGCTTGTGAGGTTGAAAACAAAAGGCCGTTTCTAATAGTTTGCGACCTTGTTAGGCCATGAGAGACTATGCCAATAGTTATGATCATTGCACCCAGTCAAAGCAAGGGTACCCCAAACTTGATCAAGTTTGGTGCCCCGTGCTTCACGAGCGTTGACGCCAAACTCAGAGGGGATGAGGGAGTTGACCTTTACAGAAACTACAACAGCAAGAGAAACCTTCTGCATTGTATGAACATTACCCCCAACACTAGACGCAATCGCATCTTGTCCCTTCCGCGATATTATCCGAGAGGCTGTCGAGTCAATTGGGGGTCATACACACAAAGCCTTTCAGAGACACTGCAAACATCGCCTACACTATAAGATGACACATCTAGCGCCCCTCTCTTTTAGCTGTCATGTGGTCATACATACAATCTATCGTCATCTAGACTGCCCCTCCTTTCAAAACAAGCCACGGCAACTGTAAACCAGTCAAAATGTCTGACGAGCCTACTCGTCGCTTCGCGCAAATCATCAAGCTCAAACCCGAGCATGTGGCAGAATACAAGCAAGTCCATGCAAGGGTATGGCCCGAGGTTCTCGCTCAGAATGAGCAGTGCAATATCCGAGACTGTACGTTGCAGCCCTCTCCATTGCCAAAGCAACAAGATTGCATAACGCTAACAATTCAAATTTGTTACCGTCCGGCAGATAGTATCTTTTACGATGACCAGAGTCATTACCTCTTTGCTTCGTTCAAATACGTCGGCGCTGATTTTGCCAGCGATATGAAAAGAATGGCTGAGAATCCTCGTGTGAGGGAGTGGTGGAAGATGACTGATGCCTTTCAGGAGAGCCTTGTTCCTGGCGCAGTAAGCTCAGAGTCTGTCGAGCCATCCTGGTGGAAACCTATTGAGGAAGTATTTTATCAGCCTTAGGAAATGGCTTGTACTCACCCTTATGTTAGCAACACTGGGGGAAGGAAATAATAGACATGTGAGAAAAGGACTAGCTTAAGATACTTGAGTTGGCGTTACCAAGTATTGTTTCTTAGGAATGTTCGAACTTCCAGTATGTACAAGATCGAGGTCAAACCGAAGCTCAGAACTATCAAAACACTACAGCTAAAACTTTAGTCTTGAACCGAGATACTTGCCATGCCCTAAGTGAGCAAGACCTTGACTATGGGATTATAAGTTATATGCCTGTCTGGCAGTGCCAAGGAAAATCATACCCTGCTCTTCTGGGGTTAAGCATGCCTCCTGACATAACTGGGCAGTTACATCACGCCAGCGTGACCAAGCATTCGACACGTTGATAGTACAGACAGGCCAATCACTACCAAACATAATGCGCCTTGGTCCAAATGATTCGAGTAACACGTTGAACCATTTCTCCAGCGCCTTGCAGATGTCATTTGTGGAGAGACCATCAACCGGCTCGTCCATCTCTGCAAAGCCGCCGGAGAACTTGACATAAGTATGCTCGTCTTGGCCCAGCTCGTGCATTGCAGCACACCAGGTCATGAAAGCGACATCCGAGGCAGAATTCGCATCGCTCATATCAGGCTTGCAGAGGTGGTCTAGTACCAAGACCAACTTCTCATTCTCGGGTACTTTATCTCGCACCAATCTTGCAAACTCAACAAGGTCTTTTATCTGCTGCTGACCTCGTCGGTGCAGGTCAATACAAACATCGAAAGTAAAGCCGCGACGGCCAAGGAGCTTCGTATTCTCGATGAAGGTATCTTGGAGCATAGTACCGTCTGGCTTATCTTGCAATAGATATCGAAACCCCTTCACCTTTGGCCAAGCCACTCCGGCTGCTTCTTCTACCTTGAGAAGGTACAATTTCATAGCATCTGCGGTGCTAGGAAGTGGTGCCCAAAGCACGATTCCCAGACATAAGTCTTTATCTTCGATACTATGTCCTTCGCCAGGGCGCGGCTGTCCTAGGGCGATACGTTTCATCCAGGCTAGTTCATTCAGAGGCTCCCTCCACCCTGAGCCGTCGAGCTCACCGGACTTTAGGTCATTCTTTCGGTCTGTTTCAACGAAGATGAATCCCGTCAAAGAGGGCTTAGACGCCGTTGCCTCGCGGTATTGGTCGACTGAGTGCTGACCAGCGAGAGGGTGATCATTTGTATACCAAGCAAGAGAATTGGTTTCAGAAGCTGGGAATAAATGGATGTGAGAATCGATGACTGGCATGTTACCGTGAAATTTCATCATGACAGACAGAGGCCGGCTGAGTAAAGCGGCAATAAAACTATTGAGAAAGAGGTAATAATGACAATTAGGATCCCTCTATAGATAGAGTAGCAAGTATCGCTTGTGCTGTGTCAAATACAAGGCTTCATGATCATCTACCAGCCGCAGAATGACCATGCCATATATGTTGGCTAGTGGTGTGCTAGCGGGTTAATGGCTAGCGTTGGCTCGTATGAGATGAACTACAGTGACCCGCCCGCTGATCAACAGTCACCTGGCTCATTTTCCCGTTGCATATTTAATCGCCAAGAATTATCCGCGATGAGTTGGTCGCCAGTACTAAGAAGCAACGCCAAAAAAAAAAAAAAGCCATGAAGTCTGTTTGACGAAGTTAGTGATTTCACTGCAACGTATTATGCGAGATGTAAAAATATGCATAGTGTGGTCAAGTTGATGAATTACATGTGTGTTGAATTTAGGAGATGCTAAGCTTGTAGATTCTAGAAAGCAGATGTTGAATGCTGCTTCTTTGTCGAAGCAACCGTACCTACAATACTTATTTCCCAGTGGCGTATGCAATCTTGATTGTCCAGATGTACTTGTCTCCTTTGATAACATCGTCGGGCAACTCCACCGAAAATGACCCATCATTGCTGGAAGCCTTAAGGACTGTGCCATCAGCACTACCACCCACAGCAGTCACCACATCGCCCTCGACCCAAGGCACAGGCTCTTTGATGACCAACGGGGAAGATGGCTGACCAACATGGTGGATGTAGAATGCATCTGGCTTCGTAGCAAAACGGAGTGACCCAGAAATTTGAGCAGTTGGCCAGTACCTAGTGCCGAAAAGACCCTCACCGTGACTCTTGATCCATTGTCCAGCGTCCAAGAGATTAAGCTGTTGCTGCTTTGGAATGGTCCCATCAGGCTTGGGGCCCATGTTCAGCAGAAGGTTTCCGTTGTTGACGACGTTATCCACTAGAGTCTTGACGATTTCCTCACCCGAGAGGTATTCGTCGTCCGTTGTCATGAAGTTGTATCCAAATGAGAAGGGATCAAGACCACGGTTGCTCTCAAATTTGCTGGCCTTGAAAGAGATACCGGCATACCTTGAAAGACGTCAGCGTGATTGATGACACCAAGTGGACTAGTGGTGAACTTACTCTGGGGTACTGTAGTCTCCAGACGGGCCGCATCGATCATTGAAAGTGACTTGCCTACCCTTGTCACGAGCCCAGTTGAGCCAAGGCGCAAGGACATCTACCGCCTTGTTGGGACCCCCAATGTCACACCAAAGGATCTCGGTTTCATATTCATAGAAGAGGGCCTCAATCTGTGGATTCTGAATATCATCGAGAAAGTCATCGACTTCGACGTAGCCAGTGTACTCAATGCTCTTGTTGGTATAAGGATTGGTCGGTGGTCGCCCATAGTAATTACCCTTGTAATGCTGGTCCCAGCCATACTTGACGTAAGCAGGGTTAAACCATTCCGGCATGCTGAAGTAAGTGCCTAGAATGTGTTAGCCTAGCCAACAGGAGCTCAACTCGTGTAGTATACTTGCCTCGGCGAATCTTGGGGTGTTTGGCTTTCGCAACGTCGAGAAGCTCTTTGAGGAAGTCTCGTTTTGGGCCGTAGTGAACAGTCGAGCGCTTGCTAACTGACTCTGGGAAGTCAAATAGCGCCCATCCGTCGTGATGTTCTGGACATGAAGACGTTATTATGCTGTATCTCGATCCCTATGAAATGACTCACTTGTAACCGGTACGACATACTGCGCTCCCGCATCAGCAACCAGATTCATCCATTCCTCAGCATCAAACTTGGCGGCCGTGAAGTTAGACACGAAATCGTCGTAGTTGAAGTTCTCGCCGTATGTGTCGCGATGGTACTGGTAGGTTTCGGACGGGAAGTCTGGCTGAGTCATGCGAAATCCATACCTGGATTATCAAAGGGTAATCAGCAGAGGGCAGCGACAAGGCATAGAGTCTCACCTACCATTCAGCATAATCCTGTTTTGGCCCTGGCTTGTTTCCAAAGGCCGGAACGGAATAAAGTCCCCAATGGATAAAGATACCGTATTTGATCTCGTTGAACCAATCTGGGTTCCAGTGATGACCAAGGCTGCTTTCCGAAGCAGCGTAGTCACCAATTCCACACTGACCAGAGAAGTCCTTGCTCGAGTTCTTAGGATCGTCTTTGGAGCCCCAGGTTACAACTGCCTTTGCATCGCATTGCGTTCCGGGTTTTACTCCCGCCTTGTTCTTGACGCCAACTTGCACAACAGCGCTTTGATTCGGTCCCAGGCGAAGCAAGGTGCCGGGAGTGGTGGTCTCCAGCGAAGAGGATTCAACGCTGACGTCAAGTACATCTGCCCAGGTCAAAGGATTGTTCTCATCCGAGTTGGTGACGAAAAACTCCACGACCTGCTCGTAGTCACTGCCTTCAAGCCACTTGGAGGTAAGAACAGGATTTCCGATTTCGAGAGAAGCTGGGCTTGTGGCTACGACTTGTTAGTCAAACCATATTTCAAGATGTTGAAGGATCACAGAGTTATTACCTCTTTTGTTGTGCTTTAGAGAAAGCGCTCCTACAGAGGCTGTTCCCAGGCAAAGGACAGTGCCGAGGTGAGAAAGAAGATGTATGTGCATCGCTGATTTGACGACAAGAATCCACGTAGAGGTCTGAAAATCGAAGCTGATCATTGTCCGATAAGCGCAGATGTAGCAGAGGTATTTATATGCCGTGCCGAAAGGTGCGTATGGCTTCTACGTTAGCTGAGGCAGCTTAGTAGCTCAAGTAGACCTAAGTCATAACGTTCAATCAAATGAGAGGAAGATGCAGATCTTTTTCTACACCTCAACCAATCGGATTTTTCAAAGATAGCAAAGTAGTATCTGCAGAGGGTATATAATTCCTACGTTGATATCGTATTTGTGTTGAGATGTGCTTTGACCCCAGATTTAGACGACCCCTGTTTGGAGACTATCCTTCCCCGCATTGTCTCTAGAACTGCGATTTGTGCGGTTGATGTCACACAGGAAGATCTGCAGACGCCGTACTCTTCCTGTCAATTTAACTATGACCATTCTGATCATGCAGCGCCGTGTGATGCTGGGGTATTCTGCCGCACGTATTGGAAAAAAACACAAGAATTGGACATTCTCCTCCCCCGATGTTGGAAAGGTGACCAACCTGGTTCTAAAAGCGCTGGGTAACTTTAGGGAATTGACAGGATAATTACATAATACATATGGATACTTCGACACGAAGGAGTCATGTTGAATTGTATGCTTAATATTAGTCAAAGCCGGATACTGGCTTAAAAGCGAAGGTCTCCGTCCCTCTGCTCAGTCTTCTAGGGCATTACCTACTTGTCTTCCACGGAGCTTAGGCATTGTGGTGTAAGACTTGAGTTATGATAACAAATAATGTTCTACTATAAATTGAGTTTGTAAGAGTGGCTCAGACATCTACACAAGATAAGCAAAAGCTAATAGACGTAATTATTGGCTGATATGAGGCTTGAATGAGTAAACCTGGGGCTGGCACCGCCACCAATAAGCGACTGCCAGCAGTTCAAAACTCAAGGTATCATCTTACATGCATACAGCCGAACATGGCGTGAGCATAATTATTCCCGCAAACCCATCCCCTTCACACTTGCAACCCCATCTTCGCTGAAGAGATGAGACTAATTGATGCGCAAATACTTGTTGAGACGCAATGTATATCGTTTGTGGAATTTTACGGCGAAAGGCCGAGATATGCAATTCTCTCACATACCTGGGAAAGTCACCAAGAGGTCAGCTACCAAGATTGCAGTCTAGAATCGTCCAAGTCGAAATCAGGATACGAAAAGATTCGCAAGACCTGTGAGCTAGCAATCGGTGACGGGCTCGAATATGTATGGATTGACACCTGCTGCATCGACAAATCCAGCAGCGCTGAATTGACCGAAGCCATCAACTCAATGTTTCTGTGGTATCAGGAGGCAAGTGTCTGCTACGTGTACCTCGTAGATAAGTTCGAGGGATCATCGCTGGGAGACTGTCGATGGTTCAGTCGCGGCTGGACGTTGCAGGAGCTGATAGCGCCCAAGTTTATGACCTTCCTCAACAATTCATGGGATTGCATTGGTAGCAAGAACAGCCTCATGAGCCAACTGACAGTTATCACCCCGATCGACCCCGATATACTACGTCACAACGCTCCAATCTCATCCGCATGCATCGCAAAACGGCTCTCATGGGCTGCTGGCCGAAAGACAACTCGTGTCGAAGACATGGCATACTGCTTGCTTGGGATATGCAACATCCACATGCCGATGCTCTATGGAGAAGGCAAGATCGCATTTCGACGCCTTCAAGAAGAAATCATCAGATCGACGTACGATCTGAGCCTTTTGGCTTGGACGCCACCAGTTTCATCGGATGTGCTGGAAGAAGAATACTGCGGGTTCCTAGCCGAGTCGGTGAACCATTTTGCTTCCTGCTCGGAAATGTACTCCGTGACCGACTCCCTCATGGACGAGGGCGAAATCAGCGTGTCAAACAAGGGCCTGAGACTAATGGCCCGAGTGTGTGTTCTGGACTACTCAGATCAGGGTTACAGATACGTGCTGAAGCTGGATTGCATGGCTCCCGGTTTCGAAGGAGATTTCCTCACAATACCCATGCGTAAGGTTGGACCCAATACTTTTGTGAGAGCTCATAGCCTTGGTGAAGGTGATTATTCCTTCCACCTTGAGACTGCTTCTTGGGGCGAGAGTGCGTTTTACACAGTTACTCTTGTCACCACGATGCCTAGTCTGGCCGTACGACAGCCGTTATCCGTGGCCAGAGGCTCTGATCTTATCTCATACAGTCGCTTCACCTTGGTTTCGATAGAGCTGCCGCGGGACATATCGATAATCTACGCGGTTGAAACACCTGTAAAATTCTGGGACGCAGAAGACAGGGCGTTCTTCGGACCTCATGGCTCATATCAAAATTGGGGTGCGTTTGTGCTCGAGACAAATACCCTATTCATCTGCTTTTGGCATAAGGAAGACGGTGAGTGGATCTTCAAGGCAAGCCTGCTAGACATGTCGAGACCAGAAGTCTACAATCTATGGAAAGACCTTTTTCTCTCTGCAGAGCAACTGGGATATCAGCAGATGATCGTTCAGTATATGCTGAACAGCATTGAAGAGGAAATGGAGTCTTCTGTTGAGACGCGGTTCAAGGATAAGAAAATCACACTGTCATTCAAAGCCTGGCGCGCCGAGAGTGAAAATCTGTGTAGCGGTCCGCGGTGGAGGGTTGTGTTCAGCAAGACAAGCTTTGTTAGAGATAGTTCTTCTGAGTCAGAGGGGGATTGAGAAAGACACCTCCAACTTTGGTGACGCAGGGAGAATCAAGTGTTGGAGTCGCCTCAGCCGCAGAAGCTGTGCCAATTACATTCTTTGGAAGATCAGTTGGCCTACCGGCTATAGTTCGGAGCTTTGATTCAATCTTCACTTATCAGCAGCACGCCAATTGCCCAGCAAATGGCTCGTGGACAGCGTGACTCATACCGGTGCCACTGTGGCACTGTCGGCTGCGTCAGAAGCCTAAACCTTGACCTTGTCTTGTCGTCAGCGAGTAGTTGCTTAGAAAGTACAAGATACTCATGCCTTTACAAAGATGGAGTCCCAAGCAAATAAAACGATCGTCAGGAATCTGATCCTAAATGACAAAAAGAATTGGGTAACTTAGCATAAGCTTGAGATGCCTTTTGCCGGTTATAGCAACAGCCTGGAGTGCCGATGTTTTCTTGCACCCCAAAGCCCGGTTCGCACAAAAAATAGTGTTTATGCACCAAACTCTATATACTCATTGATCAGTCACCACCTATAAAGCAAAGACTTTTAGGCTACAAAAGAACGTCAAACTTCCACTTCGCTAATCACTGCACAAACAGAAGACCGTGTCGCTTTTACTGAACAAAAATGGACCTCCTCGACGAGCTTGAATCCATGGCTCAGGCAGCATCAGCATTTCAGGACGATGAGAACATCCCTGAATCAACTATCGCGCGGTGGCAAAAGCTATTTGGCTACTCACCTGCAACGGCCGAGAGGAAGATCAGAGAGCACCGAAACGACCCTCTCCGCTTCCCCGTTTCTGATGATCATTGGTCTGTCGTGCGAGATCGGATGGAGGCCGAGGGACACGACCGAGAATCTTATGAATACTCGTGCAGTGGTAGCGGACGTGATCTCAACCAGCGCCAGGAGATGACCATGAAGGAGAAGCGAAAACTTAGAGCCGCTGTCTTCTTGATCAAGCTCGAAGGACCCTTGAACAGCGTCAAAGCCGTGATCCAAGTAGCGGGCCTGTGGTGTCCATCCTCGACTGAAGTTCTTGCTGCCACCAACCTCTCTGGACAGCCGTGTTCGTTCTTCAAGATCAACGGTATGGATAAGCTGGCCATTGAAGCATGGTTGAAAGAAAATCCTCACCTTGGTTTTGAACCAACCATTATCAAAGATCCGTATGCACTAAAGGATCTCTCGCCCACTTCTTTGTATCTAACGCTGGGTATCGATACAACACTGCCCCAATTTCGACCTGGACCTGCCACGACACCTCGCCCTTCACAGAACGAATACCCGGTCTGGTACTTCTTTTACGGAACGCTTACCGATGCATCCTTTCTATCGAAGCTCTTTGGACCAGATTACCAAGCTCAATACCATGCAGCCACTATTCAAGGCGGAGTTTTGACTACTTGGGGAAAATACTATGCGTTAGTGGACGATCCAAGTCACACCAACTTGGTCCTTGGAAAGGCAGTTCTCATCGAGACTCGAGAACAGGAAGATCGTCTACGGGCATATGAGACAAGTGCTTATGAAGTGGTTCGATGCAGCATCGAGATGGGTTCGGATATGCCTGTAGATGGGTTGACTTTTCGCTTTATCACCGATATCATGGATTAGTCAAACGACCATGACGACAAATTTTAGACTAGAATTATAAGACAATTATCAAAACTTAGAGTAGCACATATTCTGCACTAGAGATCAAACTATACTGGCAGCAAAATATTCGTTCATTGCACACTGTACTGTTATTAAAGAGCTCTGTGATATGTCCTACTTAGTCAAGCAAGGTAAACGAACCAGCAGAGCGTCCATTATCTGCCTTTGCAACAAACACAAGGAGGAACTGATCTCTCGGGACCTTCGCCAGAGGCGGGTACTTGTCGTCGCGCTTGGGTCGTGTGAGGCGACCTGTCCATACCCATTTGTTTCCGGTCCAACTTACAGGAGATGTTGGCTCACCATTGGCAAAGACCTCCAAGCCAATCAAGGACTCAGTTGAGTTTTTCATGTGGCAAGTTCCCGTAACCTTGACTACCCGAACATCTGAGTCATGCGAGTCCTCGTTGACAGATGTAATTGATGCGATGTTGAGAGTTGGTGCTGAAGCTGTAGGAGATGCAGGACCGGAGATAGTAATGGGAATTACATCTGAAGGCAGTGACGGAGCCAACGGGGGAATCTCTCGACGTTTGGTGGCGTTCTCATAGGCATAGGCATAGCTCAGTAGGTTAGAGTCATCATACGCTCTGCCGCAGAACGAGAGTCCAACCGGCATCTTCTCCTCGGCAAGAGTCCCCATAGGCGCAGTTATGCATGGTACCCCAAGATGCTTCAGCGACCGGCCACCATTTGCATACTTAACTCCATCACGTAGCGCAGACATCATCGACTCGTAGTTTTCATCCGAATCAGCCAGTGCAACATCTCCATTCGTCGGAAACACCACAGCATCGTAGTTGTTCTCGGCCATCCAGTCCTCCAAGTCCTTCTTCCGCATAGCCTCCAAGGCCTGAAGCGCCTCCCAACACCCAGGCAGGTCGGCGAGGCTCTTGTCTCCCCAGCTCTTGACTGCAGCGACCATGTCCTCGTAGCGGACCTGATTCTGCGACTCTGTGTGCTGAGAGGGATCATCCATAGGGGCAATGTGGGGGTGAATCTTGTCAAGCTCGACGCCAGTAGTAAAGCTTGATATATCCTTATCGCCGTTGTTGCGAAGGAAGCTGTTCCAACTCAATGCGATCATCTCACACCGCTCGAGGCCTGGCCATTGCTCTGGGAGATTGGGAACATTCATGCTCTGGCCTGGAAAGTCCTGTCTCGTGTAGTTCTCGAAGAGGGGAAAATCTGTCTCAATGACGGTGGCACCTAACTTCTCGAGATCTGCGCGTGCTCTCTCCCAAAGTGCCCTAACGCCCACCGAGCATGCGTTCTCAGGCTTAGCACCTTCAACGCCAATGAAACAGCGCGGGACAGCCAGTCGCTTGTCACGAAGGGCGTCTGGGTTGGCTAAAGCGAGATAGTCTACCGGTCGTATCTCGCTAACCTTTGGGAGTGGTATATATGGCTGTGAGCGCCAAAAGTCAGCGTCGCCGGAAGCGCCATCATCCGCAACAACAACATTGAGAACGTGAAACAGGTCTTCCATAGTCCTTGTGTGAGGAACGACCTGGTCGCAAGTTGGGTACAAAGGCCATAATCCTCGGGGAGGAATAACACTACGGGACGGTGCATATCCAACCAGTGCGTTATTGGATGCTGGCGAGCGACCCGAAGTGACAGCTTCTCCGGCGAAGCCAAAGGTAGCCAAGCTCGCGGCAGTAGATACACCACAACCATAGGAGGAACCGGATGCATAAGCAGTGGGCATATACTTCTGGTTATACGGGCTCTCTGACCGTCCGTACAATCCACGCTGACAGCCACCGTCAGCCATAGGTGGCATATTAGTCTTTCCAAGCACGACAGCGCCTGCTTTGCGAAGCAGTTCAACGATGGCAGCGTCAGAGGTAGCTTCAAGCTTTGCAAAGGCAGGCGATGCAGCTGCGACAGTCATGCCTTTGACCTTGTAGCTGTCCTTGACAGTTAATGGGATACCCTCTAGAGGTCGTGGCGGCTTTCCGGATGCACGGTAATCATCCGATGCTTGAGCTTCAGTGAAGACATCTGGGTTGATGAGAGTAATTGAGTTGAGACAAGGACCTCGACAGTCATATTTGCCGATGCGATGTAGATAAAGAGCAACAAGCTCAATACTTGTGATGACACGGTTGTCAAGCAACTGTTTGAGGTCGCTGATAGAAGCCTCAATTAAATTGAGAGTGGTTTTGCTGGCCATTTTGGGTGAAGAAGATGGTCAAGAAGTATTAGACAGACAAATGGTGCTGAAGAGTGAAGAATCAAGAAACATTAATGACTACGAGGAATATCATCGCTTATATACATGCATCGAGCTACAATCCAACAACATGATTCTACTCTATTTCACCCAAAGAACCTTTCCGAAATTGATTTCACAGTTCTCGACCTGTCTCCGAGAATGAATTTAGGGTTCTTCGCGCATCATCTTCGGAAAATGGCTGGCCTAGCAGGTGAGTGATTGGCTCCGAACTTGAGCCTCGGAGCCGCTAAGCTCTAGAAGGAAGGTCGTCGTGGTCTTTGAGCGCTTCGACTGCGGGGAATGTCCCAACCCTTCATTCAATCAATGAGTTTTTCCGAAGTTAAAGGTCGAAGACACCTTTCATGTTCGGAGCTTACATCAGTTACACAGAGAGCGGATTTTACCTCACTGGCGAGTCACTATGGCCAGGCTGACGAAGGCCGCATGCTGTTGGACATGCAAAATTAGGCACGTCAAATGTGATGGGGCTCCAATAGCTTGCATCCAATGCACGAGTAGGGAGGTTCAGTGCCATGGATATGGACCAATACCATCATGGTTGGACGGAGGCCCAGGCGAAGAACAGGAGAAGCAGCGCATCAAGCAAGCTGTGAAGAAAAGCTTTAGACAGAAGAAAAGGCTTCAGGCACGTCGACTAAGAGATCTCAATCAAGAAGCAAGTCAAGGGGAGAGCCTGCCCAGCGTTTCTGAAGAAGGCATTCAACTCCGAAACACTTCTCAAGGTAGGTGTTTACCTGGCGGTTTAATAGCTATTGCTCACCTCGTAAGTAAATGCCAATTCACGGACCACGCCGTCACCAATTTTGACTCCTCGATCCTTGCAAACCCGGGTTCTCTCGGGACAGTCATTCGCCGAGCCACTTCACTATGATGAAGCCAGTCTTCTGATGCATTATCTAGATCACGTCTTTCCATACCAGTACCCATTTTTTGATAAAGCAAAATTATCTCGAGGCTGGCTTCTTTGGCTTCTGAGCAAGAATGGGCCTCTCTATCGTGCATCCATGAGTCTCGCGGCATTGCATCAGCGATCATTGCTAGGCGACACAAGCAACCATCACCTTGAACTAGAGTTCCATACCAAAGCTGTTAGACAACTACAGGACTTTGTATCATCCATCGACGTCAATGAGCTGCGGCCTGAAAACGAGACTCTGGTGGAGATCATCACTTGCGGTATCGCTCTCATTAGCTTTGAGGTAAAAAAGTCTCAATGGGACCAGAACGCGTGCTGAGAGATAACAGGTCCTTCGAGGGAGTGCAACAAACTGGCAGCCGCATCTAACCGCCATGTCCTCGATCGCAGTCATGATGCATAATCAGCCCCCGCTTCTGCAATCAGTAGATCAGCTTCCGACTCCTCTCTTTGAACGCAAGGCTACCGCAGCTATGGCATTCCATCTCCCCGTCCTGCTATGGATGGATTTATTAGCCTGCGTAGCCACGCGGCAGGCACCAAAGCTTCCATATGATGAATGGCTGGGGCCTAATTGCACATTTCAGCTCGCGCACATAATGGGCTGTCACAACTCTGTCATGAAGTCCATAGGGGACCTCGCAGTGTTGAGTCAGTGGAATTCAGAATCCCTCTCGAGTGGCAGTCTTGATCTTGAGGCTTTTCAGACCAAAAGACAGCAAATCGAAGATGAACTGGAGGGCGTTATGGATACGACCCCCATGGCCTCAACTGGATTTCAAGGATTGTTATCCGAGACTCTACAAAGCCACGCATCCAGCCACAGAAGGTCGGAGCAGCGGCCTGAGCAACATTCTGTTACTCGCATATTTGCCGCCGCGGCATTGGCTCAGCTCGCTGCTTTGGCCGCTGAAGTAACAACTGACATCTCATTGACTACGGTGAGAAGAAGCGTAAGCCGAGTGATTCTAGAGATCAAGATGGCACCCCAAATGGTGTCTCCTCGGCAGCTGAGCTGGCCCATCTGCGTTGCTGGCTGCTTAGCAGATCGAGACCAACAGCCATTCTTTGAAGCGCTACTAAGCAGTGTATTGTCTGAAGGAACTGGCATGATAGGAAACTGTGGCACTGTTCGGGATATTTTGCGGGCTTGTTCGGGGAATAAGGCAGAGCAGCCGGATCAACAGTGGGACTGTAGTAGCACTATGAAGAAGCTGGCCGTCTATGCCCTTCTCATATGAAAGCAGTAGTACATAAGTCTTCCCCAGTCTTCAGGCGTACAGCGTTTTTACCAAAATCTAGGATTGTTTTTGCTATACGTTTTCCTTAAGCCCTACACCCTATGTCTTCGACTCTACGCTCAATCCGACAACTCACTCCTTGATTGCTTACACCGAACGACCCACGTCTTTGTCCGGCATCTCTATACTCTAACATAGCAATAATATATTATATAATATACAGAATAGACTTAATTACTATACTGTTTATCTTATACTACTGATATACTTTTAAGATTTTAGTTTAGACCTGCTTTTATTTTAGATCTATAAGATTTTATAGTTTATTAGTTACTTATAGTGTTTTAATTATCTTAAAGCTATTTAAAGTAAAAAATAAGATTATACTTAATGTATTTTTAAATTAAAAGAGTAAGCTTTAATAGTAAGCTATAGCTCTACAGAAGACTCTAATTAAATATATTATTTATGTTTTATTATTCTATCTTTATTAACTAGAAGAGTTATTAAAATATAAATAAAAAACTAGAATAGTTTATATCTTTTTACTAGAATACAGATTAGGTAGACAAGTCTATAATATTTAAGCTCTGATATATTAGCTAATAAGAGAGGAAGTATATAACCCTTAAATTCTATTTATATCATTATGTTATAAATGGTCGGCCTCTAGGACTGATTACTTAGAGTGGGGCGCGATAGACTCAATCAGAGGCTGACACGCCATGTACAGTCAGCCCCCCTACATCATCTCCCTTGCTTTACTGTCTCACATCTGCAAGCCGGAAGGTCCTATTTTCCCGCGGCTAATACATTGTGCTGTAATATTGGTTACGTCATTTTGCCAGCCATTTACGTAGAAGATTCTTAATCAACCGGTCAGTGTTGTCATCTACGTGGAGAGCGTCATCTTTTAGACCAAGGCTGGCAGCTTGGCTGGGTTTCAACTATATCTATCATGGCATGAACCAGTTGTTTTCTTCGCTTTCCCCCTTGAACAATTCTATTGGAAGCTGAATATTCAATCCTCGTCATCATCTTCTTATCTGATACCATTCAGGCCAGAAGCGAACATGTCTATATCACAGGCTTGGCAATCAGAAACGTTCGGCGGCTTGAGCTCTCACCAACTCGAGCTCTTGTATGAGCCTGTACTTCTCGAAGTCGCCTTGAGAGAAGTTGGAACGTTACCTACTTATCCATCCGAGAGCCAATCGACCGGCAAATACAAAGCGGACATGCTGGACCTTAAAGCATTCCAGTTTTATGTCAACAAGATGGCCCAAATCTGCGACAACGAACGAGGTGGGGATACAGTTAGCGCCCTTGCAATACTTCGAGGTTCTGTTGGCCCCAATTATGTATTTGGCTTTAACTCGAAGGACACAAGGGATCTCAAAAGGACGCAGAATTTCGTGCAAGCATTGTTAGATCTGGTGGGCAAGAACACAGAAGGTTTGCAAACTGCAGCGTTAGGGAAGCGAGTGCTTTGGTTCATTCTATCCTTCAATATGTCGCGGCTTAAAGAGTACCTGAGACTCCTGGAAAAAGCGGTGCAAGAGTGCCTAGAGAACTGCAAAAGAAGGAATGAAGATGAAAGTAAGTTTCAACCCACAGCTTTTTTTACGGGCACAAGCCGCATACTGAGCTCTCCAAGCTTCCGAACCGTTCCAGAGCCTCTTATTTTTGGTAGGCAAATGCAACTTCAAACTGGATATCTCCGAGTCTAATACGGAAGATAAATGTGGGTATTCCCCTCAATTGAACCATGTGGCCTGTATGGAACTAACTTGCCAACTTAGCAATCAGCGACTCCGAAACATTAATCAAGGCTATCACCAACCTAGAGCAAGCAGGAATCAATCAAATGATCTCACAGAGGGCCAAAGATGGAGAAATGACAAGATCCGAACCGTGGTGCAAACTCCGACACTTTCTTGGCCGCTGGCTTTCTTACCGCAAAGCAGCTCTCGGCATTGTTGCTGTTTCTGAAAGATGGCCCGAGCTATTCCTGGATTTTGAGATTACCATGGTGCCATCTGGTTCACGCATTCCTAACCCAATTTTGAGATCCGATCTCTCGAGCGAGATTATCCTACAGCATATAGTTGCGGAAGATCAAAGCCAGGACTCGCAGCTTCTCCAAGCAGCCGACGACCTAAAACAGATGGGAATTGACGACATAATTGGTGCTGCCCATGTTTCCAGGAAATTTCGACCTCTGTTGCATGCGGAAGTTCTGGTGTATGAATACCTCCTGAGCAACGAACAGACAGCTCTTGAATGCTACTGGAATCGTTGGAACTATATTGGCAGTAGTAAGCCAACTTGTCGACTATGTAATTACTACTTCGAAGCTCTTGAAGGCGATAAACCAAGTATTCGCTCGTCTCACAACAACTTGTATCGAAATTGGCGACTTCCTGATTGCTACGAAGAGAGCCTTAGCAAAGCTCGGGATGAACTTCTAAGCAGACTTGCACGGAGGCTAAGGGCAGATGTAGTAGAAACATTGAGAGAGAAGAAAATTAGGCGGAAAATAAGAGACTCGAACACCTATTCGTCTTTTCCAGAGATGTTGCGGGATGACAACAATAGTTCGGTGTCTGTCGACAGTCTTGATGATAGAGTATCATCCCCTTTAGGAGGCTCTCAAAATGAGAGTGAAGCATAATTAGAAAATTCTATCTTACATACGCGATGAAACACTAACCATACAGGCTGGTAGCAGCCTTGGCGGCCTTTCGAAGTTGCTCTGCCTTGAAGCGCAACGAGCTCTCGTATCCAAAAAACTCTTTTATGTCAAACGACCCAAGTTTAGCCTGGATGAAGGTTCTGAAGTAACGGAAGGATAGGCCGTACAAACCACAAACCTTATTAGTATTATGATGTAAGTGTCTTGCAGGTCAATCCATACTCTGGAGGAGGAGATTTGGGCAGTACGGGTTATAATAGTCCTGATGTGATATATTTAGACTGAGTGAAGTAAGCAAAGAAGAGATATATTATTGCAACTCTAAAGATCCAGATACCGTCATTCTTAATGTATAACCTTTCTTAATTTTTACTTGTTATTCTACTAGGCAATTTTAAATTTAAAGTATATTTGCTATATAGGCGATGATGGACCTGATTGAAATCTAAACACTCACCAGCCAGTGTGGAGCTTTACCCCGCATAGATAGCCTGATGCTTCTTTATGCCTCAGCCTAGCTCGATTTGCTTCAAGGTCAACGTCGAAGACAATAGAAGAAAGAGTACTTTGCATAATATCTAAGCTTATTATTTTAGGCAGTTAGGCCTCGTGCGCGAAGCGGCGACTCATCATGGGCGATCCGCTTAGCGTAGCGTCTGGGCTAATTGCCGTTGTCACCGCAACCCTGCAATCAAGCAAAATACTCTATGAGACCATCCGGAGCTTCCGAAACCACCGAACCGCAGTTTTAGATCTCCTTCGCGAACTCAAAGATCTTGGATCGGTTCTTAAGCCGCTGCAAGATCATGTGCGTACCGGCGAGACCGCGTTCCTACCACTCAAAATTCCTCTCATCCAGTGCCGACAGGCGTGTGTAGATTTCCAAGTCCTCATCGAGCAGAACAGCAGGCGGACTCGAGGGGAGGCAAGAACAAGCCTTAGAGATTGGGCTAAGCTGATGTACATGAATGGCGATATCATTTCGTTCAAAGAACTCTTAGCAGGTTACAAAGGGACGATAGCTATAGCGCTAGCTGACGCCAACCTGTTAGTTGCTCGGCCCAACAGGAAGGGTTTCGCTAATTTGCTTCCAGGCGCTCGTCCCAGGTTACCCTTGAAGTTCTGAATGATTACAAAAACTTGATTTGCGACACTAAGCTTGATCTGGAGAAGCATCTGAATGACATCGACTCCAAATTGCAAGACATAGTATCTCAAGGCGCCAGGACAGAAGCCGCTCAAGGCCATGTCCGTCTACGAAAATTTGAGAAGGAAAAAGAAAGTACAGAACGATGCCTCGAGTACCTGAAACATCTCCTCGAAGAAATCAATGGGATGAGTTTCCAACCCGTTCTTACTGAGTCCTCCTCGAACACTGCTGTCATGTCTATCTCCGCTGACAACATGACACTCGCCGATTCCCTCACTATTTCCACGCTCAAAACATGCAGCTACAATCTTGCGGACACCATCGACCGCCTCGAATCGCACCGTGGTAATACCGAGGAGAATCTCCGGCTTAAGGACTTAGTACAAGATTTGAATCAGAAAGTCGATCCGGGTGCGAATCGCGAGACGCTCCAAAATGAGTTGGAAAGCACGAAGCAGTGCTTGAGCGTCTGCGATCGGGCATCGGAATGGGCATCGTCTGGAAGGGTGCACGTGGTTGAAGATATCAGCGTCGGGAACGATGGGAAGCAAATTTGCGTGTCTACGCTGGGGGACCTGTTCAACATCAAGGGAGCTAGGGCCGGTCATGGATCTATTCAATTCTTCGGGTCGGTTTCGGAGGGTAGTCTTAACGAAGTGTTGAGATCCCAGAACCAGCGGCAGCATGTACGCAATGAAGGCACGGTAGAAGAGGAATGCGTAGGTGGAGGGTACACGCAATCCACAAGATAGTTCTATTCGCTCCTCTGCTGCCCGCCCACAATCCTACTGTGTTGATCGCGACCAGCCTCTGCGAGAGATTTTCCTGCTCCATGTTTTTCAAAGCGAGATGCTTCAGCGTATGCGGGTGACTGCCGATCTGTAATGACTTGGCGTTGGCTCAACATCTTGGTGAGTTCCTGGACTGAGCTGTCTTCCCAAGATCCGATAACTTGATAAGCGTTGACTCCAGCTCCAACGTCTTTAGCGTCATAGAGGTGGTCTTTGGTAGATACCAGGAGCTGGACGCTGTTATCCCCGACTTTGATCTCTTGCAAGCGATGAGTTGGGCGGCTGTATGGTCCAGTCTCGTCTCTAGGCGGTATCTGCGTATCTGGTTCCGTGGAAACTGACATTTTGTGGTATCGTAATGTTTGATATGCCAAATTAGCCTCGGTGAGAATAAACCAAGTGGTATGAGGGAAAAGTTATCACTTACCCCGCTATGTGAGATTCGGCAAATAACGGTGTACTAAGAACTTGTGGAGCCTCTGTTAACAGCAGCACTAACACAAGTCAGTATTACAATTTATCTCATTACTGTCTTGAGATATGTTATTACTGCTGCATTCAATAGTCGCATTTAGCTAATAAATATAATTTAACTTAGATGCTAGTAAAGCATTAGCTTCTCCAGTACGAAACTCATGGCTTACTATATGCTACTTAATTGTTATTGCTGTCTCTTCTCCCTTGATCCGTTAGTCCGGTGGTGTAAAGTGGCTGGTATAATGGGGGCGATTTCCAGCCACTAATGCTCAGCTCGAAAAGGTAAGCCACTTTCACAGTCTTAAAACTAAGATAAATAGAACTCGCTATAAAACTGGACCTTAAGCTGTTAACAACTGCTCGTAAAACCCACCAAATCCAAGGTGCGTATTATGCAAATGGATCTCCAGAATCCAATGCCTCTTATTCCCATCCTTCCCAACCGTGTTCATAGAGTTGCCGTTCCCTTGAGCGATGTAAAGAGTGATCTTGTCTTTAGGAATCCGCTCATGCGGAAAAGACCCAACGATATGTCCCGCAATCGGCGCACCAAACTCAAAGCCCTCCTTCTCAGCAGCCTCCTTGGCAATACTGTAGAGTTCTTCTCCCGTCATATCTGGGTTCTCGCCGTACTTGGCTTTGACATCGATCCAGATTGGCTCTAGAGCGTCGCGCAGCTTGATCTTGTTGGGGTCATTTCCCAAAACAAAGGTGCGCCCAAAATCAGCCTCCCACTCTTCAAAGACAGGCCCGAGGTCGACGACGAGGATGTCATCTTCTTGAATTATCCTGTCAGGTGGGTTATCTTCGAATGGTCTCAAGGTGTTGGGTCCGCTGCGGATCACTCGTTTGTGCCAGTGAGTCCTCACGCCGTGCCGTTCAGCGCCGAGAGCATGGATTTCGTTGTTTAACTCTTTCTCGGTGATACCAGGGCGGATGAGCGTTTTCTCGATCTCGTTGAATAGGTCGATAGCCTTTTTCTCGGCATCTCGGAGCGAGGCCGCGCGTTGTTCTTCAGCAGACATTCTGACTGTATCTGCATCAATAAGGTGTAACAAGACGTGATGGTAATTGTAATGCGATGGACCACTCATAGTGAAGTTATTTATAACCAGTAAAAAGCGGGCATAACCGGAAGTTGCCGGCGGAATGATTATGCGGCAGTGGTGTCATTACCTAGTCGGATTCCTGTTCTAATTGCCGTATTTGGGATAGGACTCTCCGCTGTCGGACTGCCCTGTTATGTTTCTGCGCCCTATCGCGTTTACATAAAGTGCAGCTTGTCAAATTCGTTTATTAGCTTGCTAATGAGTCCCGAAAAGGTACGGTGACAATCGAGCACCTATCAAGTTGCAAGCAAGAACTGAGATCTTTGCGCATTGAATGAAAGTCACATCATATTGCAAGTAGCTCTGGGAGATTTAGGTTGTAGCTGCAATACAGAAACAAGCTAATAGCAAGATGTTGAGATGCACACTACGACAGTCGGCTACCAGCAGCAGCAAGAACATGATTGTCGACGTAAATGTATTTCTGTAAATATCTATATGCATTCTATGGTATTCTTCAAATCGATCTATTGTATGACGTGTATGTATTATCGTTTACCGTGGAACGAATGCAGAAAGCGGAAGTGACGTTTCCATGAGATGTCTCGGGCCACAGAAGGTACATAATTTGAGTAGGTCTTCGGGCAAATTAAATTCCGTGAATGCCGCACAGAACCAGAGCAGAGGTAAACACTGCCGCGTCGAGTGGACCACAGTTCGCCACCGTCTGAGGTTGCACATTGTGGCGGAGTGAAGGTTGAATCATCAATCCCACTGAGCTTCCAGGACCTTCGACTCGGGCTCCCACTGGTTGACGGCCTCGTCATTTGGATATCCAACGTATTGGACGAAGCATTCAGTCCCCCGCTCACTCTCTCTGCGACCATGAGCATACAGGATTCGCATGGGACAGGTGTCCCTCACGCCTTGTGCATCTCGTCCCCCAACTCGCTGCCAGTAGGCGAGGAGCTTTGCTTCATCTCGCTCGTGAACAAATTTCTCATCGACCCAGCCCTCCCATCGAGCCCTGGACTTTGAGCCCCTGATGAACAAGGCCACGAAAGGGCCGTCCTTGTCTCCGACAGTGTCGACCTTGTGCTTGAGAATTAAAAAGTTGGGACGAACATCATCCATTGCTGTGTTATGTTAGACTCAGGGTATGATAGATGGACCAGGGGGCTGGGACTTACGACTGGGGGTTATAGTCCAAGGAGCGGGAGAGGAAGTGAGTGAAGCCATTTCGAAGGAATCAGAAGTCAGGGAGTTGCTGTTGCTGTTGTACGGTGTGGCGTCGAAAACAGTAAGGGTCAAAGTATGACAATAGAGTCTGGTACTGGTGGCTGTATTATTCAGGGAAGAAAGGTAGTGCGGGTTTTGAGAAATGTAAAGGCAGGTGATGATGATGGTTGTCGTATTCTGATAGTACTTGAGACCAGATGTCGAGAAATAAATGTAAAGTCTTGTCAGAATGGGAAAGAAGATGAAGATGAAACTCGTCGAGACTTGGGGACAAGTGAGGTTTTTAAAGGCCGCGTCGTCAAGCTGTACTCGTGACCGAGGGCTCATTGCCACCCTAATTACCTCAGTTACAGAAGTTATTCAATCGTGAAAAGGTTAAAATGTCAGACAGCCACCATACATACCAGGGAGTCAGGGCTGCCTCTTCCCACGAGTACAAAGTCTAAGTGGCAGACGACGTAAAAGAATTTAACGCCTCTCCTTTGATTGGAGATCTATCAGCACGATGGCAGAGCTGATTAGATTGAGAGTTGAGTTATTCTATACATTGCACATGGCCCATTGGTCAGAATGTATTCGGGCTTTTATTTTGAGTTGATTGTCCCCACGCTGATGCCTCACATTACGCACCTCGACTACGTATGAGTCAGAAATGCTGATTGAGGCTCTCACATGACTCGCTGTAGCAACGTACCGCCAACGAAGACCGTACTGCAAAGCATGGCCAGAATCTATGCAGTTACATGATAAAACCTCATATGCTGAGGCCGCGAGGCACATACACTGGTCTAAGTGCAAGGTCAGGAGTCAAAACCTATCATTATTTGCTCAGAACCGATTCTTCGATATTTGGCAGTGTCTTCTATTGTGCAGTTACGGTTCAAACCTTCTCAAATACACTCACTCTATGACTCACTTGGATTGCAGTATTGACAGTGGAGGCTGAGCATGTCGATACACGTCAGTCCCAGGAGTTGGTCTGAGAGGATTTCGTGCCGTTCACGAACCGTCACCTGCATGGATAGACTAACTACTGATCACGTTGAGTTCGCAGCCAAGGCATACATGCATGGCAACAGCCCTCGGAGCTTTAGGTTCTCCTTGGCTTCAACCTCACACCGAGTATTCATGTAAGCTTCACACTCAGAACTAGCGGGATCCTTCTAGCTGGCAATGGCAATAGCGCGTCAAGTAGTTTCACGTCATATTCCATGGCGCAGAGGCCTTTGATGAATCTACGTTGGTCGGCCGCACCAGACGTGCTTACTTGTCTACTCCATCACTCCCCTTTCGGTAGTCCTGCACCATGATTGGGGCATCGTCACCGGGATGATGTCTTTGTAGTCTTGACACCACTTTTGTAGGGAATCCTTACGATATTGTTTGGCAGTGTAGCTGCTGTGAACAACTGAGAGACATGTGCCCAAAGTCGGGGCGGTCGCCCCCCTCAAAGTAAAAAACCCTAGCTATCGTCAGCGTTGATTAGCTACGGCTCTTCCTTTGAGCTTTGCGGTCTTGATAAGTCGTAGTCTACGTGATTGGCACTAAGAAAGCCATGGTAAAACTCATCTTCGCTCTCTGCCTGGAAGTTTCGGGGACCCGGTTGTCTCGGTAGTATTTTAATTCCGGCCCGGCATTTATTTATCATCCTTTTCTTCAGCAAGGGGCCTGCTATCCACACAGCCGCGCGCCATTTACTAATCTGTATCCTAGGGACGGCTGTATTATACTGCCAATGATTCCCTGGCATGTATACCACGTAGGTATATAAATAGTCCCAGGACCACCTGGAATACTTCTTGCCTTCATCATCTATCTCTCTCATTGACTCTATCCGGAACGACAGACATACACCCTCATCTAAAGAAGAAGCAAAAGACCAAAGCACGAAAACCATGGCTATCATCGCTGTCGCCGGAGGTGCCGGAAAGCTCGGTCGCGCAATCGTTGAAGCGATTGTTGAACAGGGCCAGCATACCGTAGTGATCCTTGCTCGAGAGGTAAATCACATAGGACTACGAAGCTTGACAGGAAAACATCTAACACATAGACATCATCTAGGCTAAAGATGTACAAGGAGCCAAGGTTGTCAGCGTGGACTACGCCAACACCGATGAGCTTGCAGCCACGCTTGAGGCCAACAGTATTGAGACTGTCATATCCACCATCAACTCTATGGACGACGTCTCTGCTGAGCTGAGCTTGATCAAAGCAGCTGAGAAGTCGGGATCTACCAAGCGATACATCCCTAGCATCTGGGGTATTAAAAACAACGAAGAGTCAGTGACGTTGTGTTCCTAAGACTTTAGCATAACAAAACTAAACTGCGAGGACAGGATCGCATCTTACTTCCCCATCGCTCGGGCCAAGCTTAATGTCATTGCTGCTTTGGAAGCAACCTCGAGCCTCGAGTATACCACTGTGTACGTCGGCTACTTTTCTGACTACTGGGTACTCCCCAAGGTCAAGTCTTACCAAAGCCCTCTCGCTCTGGTAGTCGACATCGAGAACAATTTCGCCGCCATTCCCGGGTCTGGCAATGAGCTCGTGACTTTTACCCACACTTTTGACGTCGCTCGCTTTGTCGCAGTACTCGTCGGGGCGTCCAAGTGGGACAAGGAATCCTACATCATTGGGGACAAGGTTTCGTGGAACCAATTCGTGCAATACGCTGAAGAGGCCAAGGGTGTCAAGTTCACCGTCAAGCACGACTCGATTGAGGACCTCAAGGCCGGTAAGATCACGGAACTCCCTTCTCACGTGTACATGTATCCCTTCTTCCCCAAGCCGATGCTGCAGGGCCTTTTTGCAGCTTTTGGCCGCATGTTTATTGAGGGGGCGTTTGACCTTAAGCCTGAGCGTACGCTCAATGAGTCATTCCCTGAAATCAAGGCGCGAAAGATCAAGGACCTTCTCTTTGAAGCTTGGGGGCAGTAGTTCCAACAGTAGTTTGAGGATCAATAGAGGCCTTGTTGAGCTTGTCACCAGGAAGAAATTTGTGGAGAAACAAATATTCCTTGTCCATGATTGTGATTGGTGTGATCGGATGTATTTTAATTCCGACGCTGGTTGCAATTGACAAATCGAAGTGGGTCAATTTCAGGAGCAACGTCAACTTCAGAGTCAAGCAAGAAACTCTTGACTTTTACCTCTATAATACTCGCTGCAAGGCATTCGTATCTTTGAACAGAAGAGGTGGAATGGAAATGCAAGACACACCGGCTGTCAGGGATGGAACAAGTAAACGAACTGGCAATGTAAGCCCCCGCAATCTGACGTCTTACCCTGCACGCCTAAGACCAATAGGCTTGTGTCCCGTGTAGAAGCAGCAAGGTACGATGTGACGGCAAATTACCAAGCTGTCAAAGATGCTTGAATCGCAAGACGACGTGTCATTATGGCGAGCGAAAAGGAAGAGGGCGTGGCAAAAGGTACGTCTTCACTGATACATGAAAGACTGGGATGCTGATCTTGAATAGCAAGCAGTACATTACAACACTTGAGCAACGACTAAAGAATGTCGAAGTCGCACTGCAAGCCGTCCCTACAGTCAGTCATGATTCAAGTCAGGTTTCTACAGATGCCGGACACCCTCATGAGGTAACGCCTGGCCATGGGACGTCAACAACCGATGAAACTCAATCTCTACCGTCGAGATGGCCAGAAGAGGTCACCAGAAAGATAATCGACGCTCAGAAAAACAATATCAACCTCGAGCGAAAAGTATTCGTCCCGCTCCCCCCAAAAGAGCACATTTTACACTTTATATCCAACTCCCTGGCAGACGTGTACGAAGCACAGGCACTCTTCAGCTCCGACGATGTTCTCAAGGTCATCAATGACCAGTACTCAGCCGGGCCATCAAATTGTCACGCGAACCCTACTCGCTGGGCAACGCTCAACGCTCTCATTGCCACAGGCATTCATTGGAAGGCCGACAACAAAGCAATAAAAGAAATGTTCCCTGTTTCGTGGTCATACTTTAAAAATGCCTTTGCTATTTTCCCAGAGATCGTCATGAACGGTGGCGGCATCGACGAGTGTCAAGCGATGATTGCTATGGCTTTGTTTATGAGGGGGACTGCTGACTCCCGCGCATTAACTGCGCTATTATCGGCGGCGGCGCATGCCGGCCACTGTATTGGTTTGGGCTTGGAAGGTCTTGATGGATCAAATGACTTGATCGGCGAGGAAAGGCGTAAGAGGTCATTTTGGACTTTATACGTGCTTCGATGCAATGCGTCGCTGAACCTTAACCTCCCCGCCCCATCTGATGAAGTGAGTGTCGAGCTTCCGTCACAGGGTCTCATAACAGATGATAGTTCCAGCATACATCTCCTAAGGTCTATGTCAACGCTGGCACAGATCCAGTCGAGAATAAGCCGATGTTGTCGTCCTGGTTCATCACTGTCGAAGAGTAGTGATGAAATGATCCAGGCTCTTGCTGAAATAGACACAGATCTGGAATCATGGAGGACAGGGCTGCCGACAGAAGTCCAGGCTAGAGGATTGATCCAAGTGGACAATCTTGGCATCATACAACTCCACTTCGCCTACTACGCTTCTACTTGGAAAATCTATGCGGCTATCGGGAAGCTCTATGATGTCCCTCTCACGTCGATCGAACGAGAACATCCAAACCTGCATCTGAGTACGCTTGCCCCCACACAAAGCGCCCGAGCTACAATTTGTTTGCTTCAAGGGTTATCCTCACAACCATTTGCCTGTCTATGGTAAGGCGCCCAACTAACGTGTGTTGTCTATGCTGATGACCTAGGCAAATGATCTGCTACCCAATTTGCGCTATTCTAATACTCTTGACAACAGTACTTCATGATCATGAAGACTCAGAGGTGTCTCTGAACGTCGAATGGATTGGACAATTCGTTGCTTTTCTGCAGACTTTCCAACACCGAGAAGGATGCAATCTGAGTGGCCTCATCGAATTTTGCTCCAAGCTGTACGATATCGCATCGTTTGCACAACGCAATCCAACAGACGTGGTGAACGACGGTGAAGATGACGCAGGGGCATTACAGGGGCAGTATACAGTCAGTATGAATCACGCGACAAGTCGACCTTGCTGACCTTTTAGGACTTGCGTATCCGCCTTCAAGGACATCAAGACCCCATGCTACTCGCATAGGGCCTCCTTACCAACATGCCGCTTCTAGGCAAGAAGGCAATGGAAGTGTTCCACGACATAGTAGCAGAGACCAGGGAAGATGGATTCACGCCGCTTGTGCCCAATGTACTCAAACCTAGCTCTTTCAACTTCTTTGGTTACAGTAAAGCCGCTACAGAGCACTAGACAAGCAGAACATTAATGCCAGCCATATGACAGGCATCAGTCCAACTCAGCCATATTCCTTGACTTTTCGTCCTGTCATATATGACCCATGATTCAGCTCGATTTCACTGCTTGCTGGGGCTCTGAATAAATATCTTCTTTATCGATCACAGATCCTCCAGGTCTGATTCAGTAACCCTAAGAACCAAACCCTTGTCACGAAACAACATATACGAGTCAAACTGCATTGCCTGATGTGGCTCAGCCAGCTGGAAGTCGAAGTGTCGGAAGAGCTAGAGCTTCGTTAGAGTCTATGCAACTACATCAGAATAGTACATACCTCAAAGAAAATCTTGTTCAGCTCCATCAAAGCGATCGGCTTCCCCAGACAACTCCACCTCCCAAGCCCAAAGGTCAATTCAACATCGCGCTTCATCTTAGCACTCGTCTTGTCATCAACCTCGGTGAACCTTTCCGGTCGAAAGATATGAGCATCCTTGCCAAATAAGGATTCTGAGCCGAGAAGTCCTGAGAAGTTGACTCCTATGTTGGTGCCGGCGGGGAGGAATGCTCCGTTGTAGGATTCGCCGCCAGCCGGAACCTCTTTGAAGCTCATGTTCGTGGAAACAGAGCGGATTCGAAGACATTCGTATACAACAGCCTGTTCATTTCTTTAGTTACGCCTTGATTAATACTATGTTACTGACCTGTATATATGGTTGAGAAAGGGATTCTGCATTACTGATTGGTCTCGAAGCCCGTCCTTCACGGATAGCGTTTGCGATTTCTCGCTTCAAGCGACTATAGACGTGAGGTGTCGCAAGAATGTAAAGCATGCCTGCTCTAATAACAGATGCTGTCGTATCTGATCCTGCGACAAACATGAAAATTGCCTCAATCTCGCATTCGTCTTTACTCAACCCGTGCTTCTTGAATGAACTCTACAGGGAGTGTTAGTGGAACTCGCAAACTCCCCATTGGCAGATAAATGAGACTCACAAGCATGTCCCGCTTGACCTGACCATCACCGTGGTAAAACTCCTCAACAACCTTATTGGTAAGGCCCATCATTTTCCCTATTCCTTTTTTGTCTTTGATACTCGGACCAAATAGCCTGAGAAACAGTGGAGAGAAGGCTATGTTCCGAAGCCATGGAACGTCTGTTGTCAATGCAATAACAGGTAGATAATCGTTCAACGTGTCGAAGAAACAGTGAATATCTTCATCTCTCCTTAAGCAGCCAAATTCCTGGCCTAGCGCAAGACGAGAGATAACGTCCAAAGTAAAGAGGCCCGCTGTCCTTGACCATACGAGCGGACGAAACTCTTTAGGCTTCGATATGTATTTATCCTGTATGAGATGGATAAGGCTCATGATCTGCTCATCGATAGCGGCTTCTGGACCCGTTGTCTCCTTTCCACTATAACCATAGATCAGCTTTGCTTTCAACTTGTCATGAGCTATTGGGTCCCTCATCATGAATAGTGACTCGTGGAATGGATTCAATCGGGAACCGCTATATGATGCTCCTTTGGCATATGAGCTTTTGGTACCGTTGATTTTGCGCAATAGCTCCAGATCGTCTGTGAAAACCTCGTAAGGACCGACTCTCACTATCGGACCGTATTTCTTATTAAGCTCAAGATGAGCTTCATATTGTTTGCCACTCAGTGCTAGTCGGGCAAGCCATACATATGAAAACTTGGCTAAGAAAGGCCCTGGGATATGACGTAGGCGATACCATACTATAATGGACGAGAGGATGTACCAAGCGATGATGGCCAGAGCGGCAGCATACCAATGGTTTGAAGTCAAGTGCTCAAGGAGCATTTTCAGTGCTGTTGATGGTATGATGGAGAACAGAAGAGATCGGATGAACGTGGATAATTGATAGGGCTGGAATTATATACCCAGAGACGGATATGGTCTAAACCCCTCAGCAGGTAGTTCTGATAATTCCGCTTTCTATGCGTGTTGGCTTGGCTTCATCGTAGAGGCGATATATTACTGGAGTGTCTTAAGAATATTATGGGTCTCTGTGACTATTCTGGCTTATCTGCATATGCACGACTGCGGCGCTGAGATATTTCTTGCAACTCGCTTCACTATCTACCCCTCCCGAGTGAGGCCTTCCATATCGAGTCTAGAAGGTTTATGAGATAGCTCAAAACCCAGTAACTATCATCAAGGCAGCCGTAATGTCTAACTTCCACTTTTAGTGTGAGCGGAATATCTGAATTACCTGTTATACTCATCTCTCAGCGCTGCCGAGATGGCCTTCATACCTCCTTCAAGCTCTTCCCGAGTAGGCCATCCATAGCCAAGCCTGAAAAAGCCATCCGACATCTCGAACCAATGACCAGGTCCAACATATGTCGCATACTTATTCAAAAGCCTCTCATAGAACGCCGCAAACCCTCCCTTGGGTTCCTGCTTGATACGGGGAAAGCAGACAACACCGCCAGTCGGCTTGACCCATTCCAACAGCTCCTCACTTTCGATCCAAGACTCGACCATCTGAAGTCGAACCCTCATCTCATTCGTTATGTCGCTCAAGATCTTCTCTCGTCGGGATAGGACATCGATTGCAATCCACTCGTTGATGACGCTACCGCTGATGCTGATTTGTTCCTTTGCAGCTAAGAAGGTTTCCTGAAGTGTCTTGTTGGTAGTGATGAGCCAGCCGATGCGGACTCCAGGCATGCCGAAGGACTTTGACAGCGAGCAAACGCTAAGAACATGATCGCCCAAAGACGCAGCGACTGGCAGCTTTTCGGCAAATGCGATATCTCGATAAGTCTCATCGACAAGCAACAAAACGCCCTTCTTCTTTGTAATAGCCACAAGCCTGTCGAGTGCCTCTCGAGACAGCGTGGAGCCGGTAGGATTATGAGGGCATGTCACCGAGACAAGCCGAGTGTTGGGCTTGATAGCAGCCTCGATTTGATCAATGTCAGGCTGGAAGCCACTCTCAAACGTAACATCAATGTATGAAATCTCGCAACCAACAGCCTTGGGAGTCTCCAGATTAGTGGCGTAGTTGGGACGAACCACGACAAGATGGTTACGCTCAGAGTCAGGGGTGCTGCCCAACTGAGAGGTCGTGATGATGAACAGCGCCCCAGCAGCTCCAGAGGTGATGAGAATGTCATCGGCACCCACTCCAGCGTCATCAGCGATCAACTTTCGCAGCTTAGTCTCGCCGCGGTGTTCATTGTAGAGAAGGGTAAGATTCGGGATCTTGATGTCCAGTGACTCCAGTGACTGGTCGGTAACAGAGCTTTCGGAGAGATTGTACTTGATTTTATCGTAGCCATACTCCTCGGGCGACTCAATCTCAATGGGCATGCGCTCAAACTTCATTTTTGTATTGGCCACGAGGCGTTGGAGGGTAGATGATTCGTGTTGAAAAGTTGGGTAACAGGATGCGTGAAGTGCTTAGTGGTTGGAGAAGATGGCAAAGGATTTGAGGAAGAGGTCTGATGGTGTTGTAGATATAAGAGTTTATGTAGAGCGATCAAATGTGTAGTGTAACAACAACAAGACATCTCATGACTTTGAGTCAGTAAGTGTTGTCCAGCTTTCTCCAGTTACTGGCGCTTCGACCTGCCTTCCCAGGATGGCTGCCCTTGAGCCGACTGTATCCGGTGCACGTTATCTCCCATGAACCTGGTCCCGTGGGGCGTATTCAGCCCTCAGTTTCCTTTTCAGAACAGATGGACCTTGATCAATGCGTCCTGTCCAGATTCAGCAAAGCACATCTTAGCACCAAAGCTCTCGTCAAGCAGATGCTCAATCTGGTGTGTATCATGGCACGTTACTACTCACTGTTATAAAACAGATGCCCAGCCCGAATTAAGCATTGAAGGGTCCCAGTTATCAGGAGAAGTCCTACGTAAGTAACACATTACCTCCTGTCTGAAACACCAATCCCAGCCCATCGCCATTACGTTCTAGCAGTGCCCCCCAACGGCTCTTTAGTAGCGTGATGACAGTACCGCTGTTTCCAAACCCTCCACTCTCTTCCCGGATTCTACATAGAACTGACTCGAAAAAGCAATGTAGACTGGGCCCGGCCATGCAGCCAATGATGTAGAGTGGCCAGACCAGGCCCCGGAGAGGAACGGCTTGGGGCCAGTCCTTCAGGACAATGACCGACTCTGTAATAGCATCCTTGACTTCGGGAAGAGATGCCCAGGGCCCGGAGACTATTGTACTTGACAAGACTAGCGATGCAAGGGCGAAAATGTGTGAGACATATGGAGCCGGTAAAATATTACCACGGTTACTATTTCCTCCCTATTCATATTTAAGTTGTCAGCTATGTTTTAGTAGAGCTTGATAATGCTTCCAGAACTCACATTTGTACTTTGCTTCAGTTCCGCGATGCCGTCTTGTAGTCTCTTCTCTATTCTTTGGCCCCTTCTCACTAATTCCGGCACGCTTAAAGCCCCTTTCTGCTTCATGTCCTTCTTCCATGCTTGAAGATGAGCCAAATCTCCAATAGCCATCATGACCCAGTTGTAACAGCCCATCAAGTCCTCCATTGCGAGATCTGGCCCCTCTAGCCATTGTCGATAAGGTATCCGTGGGACACGCCCTGTCGTTGCACAAGCCAGGATGTCATGCCACAATGCTTCAGCGATGAGAAAACTGAAATCAGCTTGCAACGGAGTATCACCACCGCCTAAAGAAGTGATTGGAGAAGGCAAAGCATTCTCGGATGACGATGAAGTCTGGAGTAGGACGTCTGGCGATTGCATAGCGACGACAGCCGTGACGGCGTCGAGATGCGGAACCCAATCGTACTCAGCTCCATTGAACACCTGACAGGCAGGAGAAGAAGTTAGTACAATAAGACAAAACTGATTTAATAACGTACCTCGAAGCTTATCAGTGTCAAACTCGCCGCTATAAACTCAGCAAGTTTAGCCTGATCATTAAGTAGCGTCTCGGTCTCGGTGGGTTGCGACAGCTTACGCAACTCTCTCAAGGCCATCGAGTGGAACTCAAATGCTTGCTGGTTGTAACAGCACCTCTTTTGGGATGCATCTCGATGCAAGGTGGAGAGTGCAAGCGCAGCATGCGACAGCGAGCCACCGTTGTAGAGAAATACGAGAAGCCAGCCTCTGTTACCCAAGCGGGACTGGAACTGGTAGTAAGGGAACTGCCAGACAAACACATGGTCGAGATAGTACATTATGAGAGATGCCAATCTGGGTTGCAAGATACAAGGGGGAGTGTAATCCTGTGATGGAGAGACTGGATGTGCGGACTCTGAGTGCTGAATTGAGCTTCGAATGAGTGAGAGGCTACTCCGAGCGTCGACAAGGGCGTCTGGGGACTCAAAGCTATCATGGCCATGATGTAAAACTCGCTCTGTTAGCGACGGACTTGAAGGTTCGATCACAGCTGGAACCGGTAGTGTTTGGCCCCGGGTCCGTCCCTCTGGCAGAGATCCGACCGCCGCGTCTCTCCCAATGGTCTGGTTCCGCTGACCCCTCCGAAGCTTCTTGAGGTGCTGTTTGACACCTCTTTTGATTCGCTCAAGCTCTTGGTGCTCGGCATCTGACCCGTCCATCCACGTAGGCTTGGGGCCGTAGCTGTGGCACGGAATGCGTCGGTCAGTGCATTCCCTACAAGCAGGGATCTGGAGGTCGCATTTCCGATGTCTGAGCTTACACGTCCAGCATCCGCTGGGAAATGATCTCATAATTGATGGTGGAGGAGGAAGAAAACGATGTACTTGGGGCAACTCGGAGTTTGTGGAGCTTTTGGAGGTCATGCTACCCCCACCACTTTTCTAACAGACAAATCACATCATGTTCCGGTTTTAAGACTCGGAGGCGCTTCGACTTGCCCTCCCAGGAAGTAATATCAAGCCTAGCGTGTCCAGTTTAAGTGGATGGCTTGGGGCCACAGCCAAGTCTAGAATCCATCAGTCAACAGAATTGCAAGCACGATTTGACCTTGCGGATGGAAGCCTTTGATGCTATCTAGCCCGGGATTTTCTCAAGACCTTACTTACCTCGGATGCAGTGGGCCACGGCAGGCCGTATCCAGGGATAGGATGTAACCTCACATAATCACAACAAACTCGACCTCAATATATGTGACAAAATGACATTGTTTACTAGTTAGTTAATACTGCAGTAGTTCCACTAAATACAATTTTTTTAATCATTCTAATTCAAGGATCAGCTATAATTTGGAGAGGTACCACAATTGTCAAATCCCCCTTCTTGAACCCAAGCCGCAAGCGCACATCATAAGTCCTAGAGATAAGGCATGAATGAAATGTGGGCAAAATCGTCTTGTTACCGATCGACACAGACAGTGGTACCTGCAGCGTAGAGCTGTAAAACTCCGCAGACGAGTTCCCCGTATTCTTGTCTTCTAGCCTGAGATTGTCATGTCGTGCCCAGGATATTTGCGGACAATCGACGGCCAATGCAATTGTCGCGGTGAATGGGAGCTGGAGGCTGGGCTTTTCATCCTGGTCAGGGAATGCTCGGTATGGATCGGCTTGATGCCATGTGTAAGATTGGAGAGAAAGAGATGTGCTGTCCAGTTTCGGAGGCGTGATCCCTTGAACTTCGGGATTGAATGTCAATGCGACATCAATGAACGTAGGTTTAATCACGATGCCATACGCCCCAAGATGAAGTGGATCAGGTTGCATCGCTGCAGCACTGATGGTCCCAAACGGACGCTTGAGCGGGTTGCTACGAAGAGATTTCGTGTCTCGCAGCTTGTATCGCGGGTTCGTCAGCGACACGTGTAGAGGCGGACTCTCGCTTAGTCTTGGAATGAACCGTATTGTTCTCTTGGTCGTAGAGTCTTGACTGTGAGCCGTATTCAGAGATGGGGTCGATGTGACGCAGGCATTGATTCCATATTCAACCTCGACGACCCCAGGACTCATGTCGCCTCGATCCCAGTCTTTTCCTACTGTTGGAGGAGGCAATAAGTGCTTATCTGTGGCAGTCGTTGATACGGTATCGTGCGTGCACGCCGTTGAGTCCAATTGATGGGGTAACGTGAATTCAAAGGGTATTTTGTACGAGCTACCTTTCGTGAGTGTTGTTCCGACCAACTTGAGAATGTCTGGCGAAATCAAGTCTATCTTTAGAAAGCGATGTATAGTCGTAGTTGTTAGCTTTTGACCGACGGTGTCGAATCGTCGTAACCCCATCAAGTGAGACAGTGATGCGGGAAACGCAAATATCAGCAGCAGGTGAAAGAGCTAAATGGCCTTGTACAACGGACCCAGAGGAGTAGATCTTGGCGACGTAATGGTCGGCAAGTTCTATCTCGAGCTTGCAGGGTCTTCGCCAGTTGAGGACCTTTGACGCTGCCTTGGAAATTCCCAGCTCCTCCATTTTGTGGCTTTGCCGAGGAGATGTCATTGAGAATAAGGGTAAGTATCGTTGAACGTGGTAAGGTAGGCTGTGAATATAAAGGATTTCCCAGGTTTCTGATTTAAGCAGCGGGCTTCTCTATACTTATAGGAACTACGGAGTTCCACTCACGCGTACCTTGCTAGGGATTTAAGTTTACGTAACGATTTCTCTCAGCTAACAAGTGCCTAACAGAATATCTAGCTGTAATACTCGCCTGAGTAACTCGCGTACATCATTATGTTACATTTGGGAAGCCTTAGCAAAACCGCATATAACGGTAACTTTACAGCAAGACTTTATCAATATAAGCTCCAAGCTCCTTCAAACCATCAACCAACACCTCCGTCTCACAGACATAGCCCATACGAACATAACCCTTGAAGTCCGCATCACCTCCGAAGCAGCGAGATCCCGCCACAAAGAGGAGCTTAGCCTTCTCCAACAAATCAAGGCAAAGCTTGACATCATCCACAGAGTCCCCATTCTTGTCATTGAAGCGGATGAACGCTGTAGTGCCGGCCTTGGGCTCCACCCACGAACAAACAGACTTGTACCGGTCCATGAAGTCCTTGAGGATGGCAGCGTTTGTCCTGGCGAGTGTGATATTCCGCTTCACCAAGGCGGGCTTGACCTCAGGGGACAGGGCGAACCTGGCGATCTGATCGTCGATCTGGGAGACGCTGATGGTGGTGTAGTCGCGGGCGAGCATGATGGCAGAGATGATGGAGCGATCTCGGCTGGCGATCCATCCGACGCGGATGCCTGCTAGCGCGTAGCCCTTGGACATTGATCCTGTTGCAATGGTCTTTTGGTAACCTAGTGTCGTTACTGGCTTGGGCACTTCAGTGTGATCGCCGCCAGAGGCACCACCGTGGAAGAGCGGTCGGTATACCTCGTCAGAGAAGAGGATGATACCATGATCCTCTGCAATCTTGGCGATACGGTCGATAACACTGTTTGGAATAGGTGCGCCAGTCGGGTTGTTGGGGTTGTTGATAATGATCATCTAAACTGTCAGTACCTAAGGCTGTACAGAATTATAGAGGGCAGTAATGCGTACCTTGGTATTTGGCTTGATCAAACCAGCTAGCTCATCGACATCAGGCACAAAGCCATTCTCTTTCTTCAACTTCCACAGAGTCACTTCGGCACCAAGACTACGAGGAGTATCGTAGAGCTGCTGATACGTCGGATAAACACAGATGACATGGTCACCAGGACCTATCAGCGTATACAAGGCCAAGAAGTTCGCCCCTATAGCGCCCTGAGTGACGATGACATCCTCTGGCGCAAGCTTCACGTCATCAGTGCTGCAGTGGGCAGCGATGCGCTCGCGAAGAGTCTGAGATCCTGGGATCGCCCCGTACGTGAGCTTGATGCTCGTGTCGATGGGGTTCTTGGCGGGGCTGCTGGACATGGCGACTAGATCGTCGATGGACACGGAGGCAGCGCATGTTTCGGCAACGTTGAGGACGCCTGGGGTGGTTTCATAGGCGTCCATCCATTGCTCCACGGCGAAGGGCGTGATGTGAACCATGATGAATGCTTAGATGGCAAGTGTATGTATGTTCTGGTGTGCGTGTGTTAGCTTGGTTTGGTGCTCAAGTTGAAGGCTCCAGAAGGGATGTTTAAATATCTGGTCCTTCCGCTAGACTAGATATCAATTCGCATAAGTGGCCTACGCCCTTGATGTGATGAATGTCAAGATCGAGCGAAGCCTAGATGTTCGACGGCTTGTCCATTGGTCAACAATTGCGTTGCATTAGCCGACGGCGTCGTTCCAGGCCCACTCGCATCCTCGGCATCTGCCGGGATGATCTGAAGACCCACGTTGACGATACCAAAGACAGGTAGCGCCGCTTACTTTGCTTTCTTTGGCTTAGACTAGCCCCATCTACGACTCCAGCTTTTTCAACTTGGAGTTTCTTGCCTTGCAAAAATCTCTCCACTCCAGGGTAGTGGAGCCAGTCAAGGAAGAAGTGACTGGTTACAGCTTAAGTTTGCAATATCTACCGCGTAAAATACTACAATAGGACATGTATTCCGTTCAAGAGTTAGAAGTGGAGGTACCACAGTATATAATCTCAATACGGCGTGGGATTCTGTAAGTCTTAACTAGACAGAACTCCGAGTTTGACGATTCCTTTATTCACATTGAAATTCTCATTCCCACACCTTCCATTTCACTCTGTCCTCCCGCCCTTCATCATGTCCAAGTTTGAAGCAGTCTACACCGCTGACGCCTGTGCGCCTCTACCTCAGTTCTCCCAAGCTGTCAAATATAATGGCATGGTCTACTGCAGCGGCTCCATCGGCATTGATCCCGCAACCGAAGATCTAGTTCCCGGTACCGTCACGGACCGAGCCCGCATGGCACTCAAGAACCTCAAAGTCGTGCTCGAAGCTGCTGGCAGTAGTCTAGACCGCGTAGTCAAGGCCAATGTCTTCTTGGCTGACATGAAGGATTTCGGTGCCTTTAATGTCGCGTGGGATGAGTTCTTTCCTACTGAGCCGAAACCTGTGAGTAGCATTCAATATACCATTTAGATCTATTCTTTGACTAACGTTCACAACTACAGTGCCGGACTTGTGTTGCTGTACATCAGCTGCCTTTGAACACTGATGTTGAGATTGAGGTTGTAGCTAGCTATCAGTTATAGTAGTGTAACTCCTACTAGAAACATCAAACATGACCTAATTCCCTAAGTCAATTGTGATCCTCCCATATAGGTGAATTCTAATGAGAATGTCCTGAACCACAGCAGCTTCCGCTCATTGCCTCCCTCGCCAACTTAGCCCGACTCAAAGGTCGTGACGCAGGAAGCAGATCTCGCCCCATCAAGTCAGGCAGTGGCTTTCGTGCATTCAGCTTGTGCACAGAACGAGTAGCAATCTTGGCAGAGTAAATGCTGTTCAGCCAATGAGCCAATCGATAACCGCCCTTGGCAATCTGCAGTTCAATGGTAGGGATCACAGAGTTGTAATATGTCGGGTAGAGATCGCCTGTCTGCAGGGCTGCAGCACCATTGGGCATTACAACAGTGCAGACGTAAGCATTAGCATCCGAGGCCCATGCCGTAGCTGATGTGATCGGGTCAGTAACGTCGCTGTCCGCAATCCAAGAAGCAGCTTGAGACTTGTAAGAGCCAGACACAATATCAGAGATGAGCGTGTTTGCCCAAGACTGCGCATCGGTCAGGGCATGGCCACCAATCAGCTTCTCTGGCATATACGTGTCCCAGTCTGAATGCAGATTATCACCAGAGTACCCATTGAAGGTAACCTTGATATCGTTCCCGCCCACCTCGTAGGCCTCATCATGCAGCGGCTGAGTAATGTCGCCCAAAAAGTGGACAAGGAACTTGAGAGCCTCAGCCTTGTTTGCTTTTGTCAGACGGCTATCTCCTACACGTTGAGTGTAGTTGGCAACAGCGGAGATGGAGCATCCAGAACTGCCGCAGTCACGATCATAGTCCACGTTGCAGTTTGTTGGTGGACTGTCCTCTGCATCGATAAAGTGTAGAGGGGCTGACCATTTGCCAGCTGCGGTTGTGCGGTAGGTATCAGCCCACGAGGCGATGTTGGCGAGGTATGAGTCTGAGGTATCGCCTAGAACACCCTGTGCCCTATCTTTATATCAGTACATGTAAGACTGATAGCGATGAATTATGAGCTTACCAGGAAGCAACGTCATCGTCGAGAAAGTGCTGAGCGATGTAGGCAACCGTAGCATGGCCCAGAACACCCCAACCATGAACAGCACGGATAGCCCCAGAAACCAAAAGAAGAGATTTAAGCATCATGGCTAGGCTAGAATAGATTCGAATTGCTGATTAGTGTATCTTTGAAAGACTTTGACACATACTATATACATAATCCTCAATTGCATAGTCGGCAATCTTGCTTAGTTGGGCGACCGATACATGCGCTCAATTGGCCCAATCTAGTCTTATAGCCGGCTTCAGTCTGATGTGCTGGACAAAGGTCCTTTGGCAAGTGCTGCAAGTCGCTACTGCTCGGCACATAATTGCCGGCACGTTGTGCAGATAACCCATTGATAGGTAAATGACTGGAAGATCTGATACACCTAGTTGAGTAGGTCGGTATTTGATTCGAAGATCACAAGTTGAGTGACATTATTCACCTGCCCGAACAAGATTAATTCATCTCTAAACTATAGTGCGGAGTGCTCCGTACTCCGTAGGTTCAGTGCAATATGAAAGGGTCTTTATCTTATCTTTTGATAGTTATCTACAATCTTGACAACCAATAGCCGGCTAATCGGCATAAGATGACAAGGATAGTTGCAGATCTCTTTTCATTATCGCATAGCCATTGGATGTCGTTCTCAGAAGCCAAGTTCATAGTGCCCAATCCCATGTGAGGAATCAACATCTATTCCGCCCACAAAACAGTGCACTGAATCTCCACGTTCAACCTCTCATTCGGCAAAGCCGCAACCTGTATACACGTCCTCGCAGGCGCCTTTCTCTTGTCCGGCCATACTTTATTCCACTCCTTGTTCATCCCCGCGTAATCTCTCATGTCGGTCAAGAAAACAGTAGCGTTGACCACATTCTGCAGTCCACATGCGCCGTTTGTTGCGCCGTCAATAATGGCTCCGATGTTTTGCAGCACCGCTTCTGTCTGTAGGGAAATGTCAAGGTGATGAGTTCCATCGGCGTCTGTGGTGCAGCCGACGACTGTGTTATCGCCGCGACGTGATGATGTGCCAGAGACGAAAATGGTTTTGGCTGATTGAGGCATTATCCGGGCGTGGGGATAGTTGGCGAGCGATTGAGCTCTTTCGGCTGGGAGAAAGAATGGTTCGCCGTTTTGGGACGCCATTTCGAATGCCTCTGTTTGTAGATACTAAAAATTCAACTCTATCAAGGAGATTCAATCGTTGATATTCACTGTGAGCGGAAGTTAAGATTGCCCATCGTTGGGTTAGTTAAGTGGTGGCTACCCGCTTGCCGACACTTTGTGGACGAGCCGGGATTCGGGCCGCCACCAGCTTCCGTGACCAAGAAAGCGACAGTCATTAGTTCCGAATCGGCGCCGTTACCGGTTGTCACCGTCTTCAATGTGATAATTTTGGATCTTCAATTAAATACACTGCTACATCTTTTTACCCATATACCTAGCCGGTCAGCACCGAATAGAGCCAACCACAGCCCAAATGCCAGACTCTCCTATCAAAACTGTCTGGGGACTCCATACACTGGAGTCCGCCGAACGCTTCATCACTTCAGAAAATGCGTCAACGAAACTTTCTCTCCAAAACTATGTCTCCAATGAATTCGATACCTCTTCGGCAGCGAATTACGTTGATTCTATAAATCCCAAGACCGGCAAATCCTTTGCCAAGGTTCCGATCAGTAGCATCGCTCAGGTTGACCATGCGCTGCAGGCTGCTACTGACGCGTTCAGAACATGGTCTAAAACCACAGCAGTCTTCAGGTCCAAGCTGCTTGAGCGCGTGGCGTGTTTGATAGAAGAGAAAAAGGAGCTGCTTGCTGTTTGGGAGAGCATAGATCAGGGCAAAACTCTGGCCCGGGCGAGAGTTGAAGTAGATCGGGCTGCGACAAACTTCAGGTAAGTAGCTACGGAAATTTAAATAAAGAGATCTCATTGACCTGACCATTCTTTAGATATTTCTCAACTTTCATTCTGCACCAAGAGAACGCCGTCAGGATGATCGATGGCGTCGCTCTCACCTACGAGCACCGCTCACCAACTGGCGTGTTTGCGCTCATCTCTCCTTGGAATATGCCCTTGTACCTGCTGACCTGGAAGATCGCACCGTGTCTTGCCTTTGGTTGCACAGCAGTCGCCAAACCTTCAGAGTTCACATCCATGTCTGCATTCCTGCTCTGCGAGATATTTCGGCTTGCAGAGATTCCACCTGGTGTTATCAACATAGTCTTTGGCGACGGAGCTACTACAGGTTCTCGACTTGTGCAGAGCCCGCTTGTCAAGGGCGTCTCTTTCACTGGAAGTACAGCGACGGGAATCAAGATCCGCAGAGATACGGCGGATCAGATCTACAAGCATATTTCCCTCGAGTTGGGTGGCAAGAACCCAACTTTGGTGTTTGATGACGTGGATCTCGACAAAGCAGTCCAAACAGCAGCAACAGCGGCGTTTGAGAACCAGGGAGAGGTAAGACCTGCAGATACATATCCGACTGGGATTCTTGACACTGACTTCATTAGATCTGCTTATGCGGTTCTCGAATCTACGTACAGTCCAGTATCTACGATTCATTCGTCGCTTCAATCAAAGCTTACGTCGAGGCAAATTACAAATGTGGCGACCGCATGGGTGCCGTGGCCTCATTACAGCATTATAACAAGATCGTATCATATCTCGCGTTGGCAAAAGAGGAGAATGCCACTTTCATGACAGGATCTGTGCCGCCCCTCGAGCCCAGCAACGGCTACTGGGTAGAGCCAGTGATCTTAACCGACGTCAGCGCATCGTCACGAATCATGCAAGACGAAATATTCGGCCCCGTCGTTACCGTCACCAGGTTTGAAACCGAAGAAGAGTGTGTCCAGCTGGCGAATGATAGTGCATATGGACTTGCTGCCGTTCTCTTGACAAAGGATGGTGCGCGGATGAGACGGGTTGGCGAGCAACTTGACGCGGGCCTTGTTTGGGTGAACTGTTGGTTGGTCAGGGAGCTGAGTACACCTTTTGGTGGGATGAAGAATTCGGGCACGGGGCGAGAGGGAGGGAACTATAGTCGAGATGTTTTTACTGTTGTGAGGACTCTGCATCTACCAATGTAGAGCACTTCACAGTGAATGCATTATTTGAGACCCGGCATGTCACTAAACGAGATGGTGACACATCCTTCGTAGATGGTGAGTCCACGATTATGGAACTTGAATACTTTGCTGTGAAATTCAACCTTAGAATAACTAACTCCACAACCTCGCTTACCCAAACTTCCCTCGCTCTCCAGATACAAAATGGAATAGCATTTTCATTCTATCGGGACTTCCTATAGTATAGGTTATATGGCTTCGGCAATCGGCCCGCTTTGTTAGGGTGATCGGATATGGACAAACTCTAAATGGTCGGCATGGATGGTTCTTCCTCTCAGACCTTTATGACCACCTGTAGAAACACATCTACCGAAGGAATCTCACAAGGATAATTGGCCATACCCCACGTCGACGTCGTAGCAGGCCACATCATGCCTATCGTAAATAAACCGGCAGATAGTTAGTTGGTGGTTCGTCCCATCTCCACTCTTGCATGCGCGGGCCGCCCGTCGGATATTGATCGAGCTTAGCCACGCAATCACAACCTAAGCCTTTCCGAAATGATATAACATATCAAAGATGCCAATTTCCACGCCCAGAAGCCATATCGGGACGGCGCACCAGACTTGGTTACGACTTCAAGAACATTTTCACATCTCCATACAATGGCAGTTGACACGCTGACAATGACGACCCAGTGCAAAGGGTGCAGTAATGGCATCAAACCTGGAGGCAGGCACTCATCTGGGATGACCGACAATAAATTCTATCGCATCGATCTACATACACATGTCATGCCACGGACCTTACCACGGCTATCTGATCCTGAAGAAAATGGAACTCAATCAAAATCATGGATCGAACTGAAGCCGTCGCCAGTGGATGGAGAATCAGTTGATATATACGTCGATTGCAAACATTTCAGAACCGTCCAAGACAACTGTTTCGACCCGAAAGTCCGCCTAAGGGACATGGACCAGTCTGGTGTCCACGTCCAGGTGTTGAGCACAGTTCCGATCCTGTTTTTCTACGACAAGCCAGGCAAAATGGTCGCCCAACTGGCCCGGGCACTGAATGATCACCTGTCACAGGTGTGCACAGAATACCCGACTCGATTTGTTGGCCTTGCGACGGTTCCCCTTCAAGACGTGAAAGCATCTGTTGAGGAGCTGAAGAGAGCAAAATACGACCTCGGACTAAAGGGCGTTGAGATCGGAACGACAATTGGTGAAATGAACCTTGACGACCCTAGGTTGGACCCTTTTTGGGCTGCCTGCCAAGAGTTAGATATGCCAGTCTTTGTCCATCCGCTGGGCTACTCTCTGCTCAAAGAGAATGAACATCGTTGGGGTCAGTATTGGTCTTCATGGCTGATCGGAATGTATTTGATTGCCCCTTCCCGTAGCCGTGTGTTTCAATCGAGATGCTAACTGAGCTACCATTAGGCCATGTGAGACAGCCTTATCAATGCTGGCCTTGACATCCTCAGGTCTCCTGCTGCGATACCCCCGATTGCGTTTCTGCTTCGCTCACGCAGGAGGAGCATTCCCAACTCTTATGGGAAGAATCGAACACGGATACAATTGCAGGCCAGACTTGGTCGCTTCCAGAGCTGGAGGCCGAAGTCCCTCAGACCACCTTAGCTCGGGTGACAATCTCTGGATAGACAGCCTAGTCCATGACCCGGATCTCCTAGCATATCTCTGCAAGAAGATAAGAGTGGATCGCATTCTCATGGGAAGCGACTATCCTTTCCCTCTTGGCGAAGTCCCTGAAGCCGGCAAGATGTTGACATCTGATGGATCATTGTCTGATTTTCTTTCAATGAAACAACGTGCAATGATTTTAGCGGGGAATGCCATCGACTTTTTGAAGTTGGATGAAAGATTCCAGAATGCATATGAAGATAGCTTGAGAGACTTATTAAACCGAGCTGGTGCCGGTTTGGCTAATTAATGTATATATAAGATTCAAGCGATGTAGCAGATTGTCTGGTTAATGTTGCTTTTATAATATACTATGGTATAGCTATGTGGATAATGACTTCGTTATAGCAATTACTTAGCAGGGCTTTTATTATTTTACAAGACCATTAGTCTCTATCTGGTGGGGGATTTGGTTCAGGGTATGGACAAGCTAAGATCATGAGAAGATCTTTTATTCTTATGTCTGTAGTTACAATGGGATTTATGTATTATGTTAGGTTAATTTATAAGCTATGAACTAAGATAACACCTGCCCATAGAGACCCAGGATTCAGTCGATTAGGGTAGAACTCCAGCATGCGGGCATAAAGCTCTTCGGCTGTCTTGGTCTCGGCAGTTACTCTCTCAAAGACCTCCAAATATTTCTTAGTATCCTTGATCGCTTCAGGCCCAAATGAGCGACTTGGGTCACTGTGTCCACCCACGACGTGACTGGGCTCAAGTGCAGTAATAGTATCCAGACCCTTGATCCACTCCTTTCGCTTGGCAGCCGTTCCGGACTCTCCCAAATATGGGTGAGTATTTGCGTACACCGCATCGCCAGTCACGGCAAGTTTGATAGAGGGAACCCAGAGAGTAGTCGTGTCATCAGTATCTGTGTGACCCGTCCTGACAACCTCCAGCCTCTCGCCTTCTAGTTCAAGGTAGTCTCGCTCAAGAGGTTCAGCAACACGTAAGGTCGGCGGAATCTGGCCCGGAAACAGCTTTTCCCAGAGCCCGGTGAGACGCGCTGGCGCAGTCTCTAGTTTCATCCTGGTCACAACTTCCGGTATTGCGACCATGACAGCACTGGGAAACCGTTCCAGAATGGGGGCGGCGCCAAAGAAATGGTCGCCGTGAGCATGTGTAACATAGATATGAGTGATGTTCTTGCCGCTCTTGAGGACCCAATCCAGGAGTTCATTCGACGCTTGAGAAGTCAACTGGGCGTCCACTAAAATAGCATCTTTGTCGCCGTATATCAGCGTTGAAGAGGTGGGCACCCATCTGAGGTGGTCGTGACCGGCGGGCCCTGAGCGAGTGGCCGACTCTCGTTTGCTGAAAAAGACACTGTATTGTAAAACCATTTTGAAGCGGGATAATTTACGCGGTACTCCAGAGACTGAAATGGCCCCTTATTGAAGGGATATTTATAAGCGACCGGTCGAATGTCTATGTGCATACCGCTGAGTAATTGACTTTATCACAAACGATATATGATATAGTAATCAGGTCCGAACTCCGAAAACCCCTTTGGGACCAAGTGGACAGCTTGCATGGCATGGACTTCGGCAGCCCACAACTTTAGTGTTTGAGTAAGTAAAGCAAGATATCAATCAGACAGTTTAGATATCCCATCACTAAAATAATCTTATAATTCTATATCATGACTTCTTACCTGCTTTCAAAGTTCAAATAGTGTTCATTACGTATCCCCTGTAATTGTCAGTCTTTGTTTTACCTAGTATGCACCTAAAATGCCTCAATACTCTAGCTCGGTTGACGATGCCGCACTGTTTTATCGCTATTATGGCCCAGATGGCGGAACACCGGCAGTCACGACATGGCTGCCTCTGCCAGCCTAGAGCCTAACTCTGGTTTTTCTTTCCAGGCATCCAAACGCTAGAAAAGTACATTATTGCGTGCCAAGTAAGTCTATTACGTTGATCACACATGATGACATAGATACGGAAGGCTATCAGAGAAGCAGAGGCGTTATACTAAGTAATGTGACTACCATAGAACTCTTACTCCTCAGCTAAGTCATTATCCCCGTGCAAGACATTCGTAGTCCTAAAAACGACAGCATCTTTAGGGAGATGGGGCAGAAGAAGTGCCGTATCCCAGTAGAGCCAGACCTCCTTAAAATGTAGCCCCTCCGGGGTTTCGTCGCTTCCACTCTTCCCAATAATTGCAATCATCGTAAGAGGGATGCTAACAGTCGGCTCGACTTCCTTGTTCCCGCGAAGCCAAAGGTTCCGTATATTCTGAGTGTATATCTGGCTAGTCCCATCATCACGCTTAATCTCCACAAGGTGGACCCAGTCGTGCTGGATGCGCTCAAATACGTCGAAGAGCTTCTTCATCCACGCCCACATTTCATCTCCTCCGTGGTAGACGGCGTTGTTCTGGTTGTGGAAGACCACATCCTTGGAGTAGAACTTGAGCCCAGAGCCGGTGTCGTAGCCCTTGGAATCAACGGCATTGACATATTGCTTGAAGAACTTCTGGGTTGGTGACTGCGGGCCATCCTTCTCCCATTTTGCGCCGGAGACGTGACTAATGATGCGAGGCATTGTATGTATCTTGAAGTATTCATAAAGATGAGTTCAAAAATCAATGGAACAAGTAAAAGGAATTGGAAAGACTTGTGTTCTGAGCGACCTGTAACCAAGTCAACACTGTATAGCTGACCCATGATTATTATACGTTTGGTCATTCATAGACTTTCACAAGTGCCGAGGTCTATGGTCACCCGTCTTGTCCGTGCGCTGAAGTTTAATTTTCATTGCTGTAACTACGTATCATCATATCCGGGAGAATTACTAAGGAGCACCGGATTACTAAACGTGGCTAACTTTAGTCATCTGTGCTACAGATTAATTTTCACCTAGATCTCTTTCCTAGTTTATATGCTCAAGAACCGGAACTGAGCCTAGATATACAGTCCTTTATTAGAAGGCAAAGTACAGAGCTAAGTCCGTAGCCTATCTATGTATTGGTTTCTGAGTTAGTAACTAGAAAGAAAATCGAATCTTTCTAGAGATATAAATATGTGCGGGTCCCGACATGCAATTAACTACCTATCCATCAATACTTAACGAACTGGCATATCTTCTCAAATTCCTGACCATCCACCTTCTTGACATAAGTACCCCGCCTGGTTTCAGCTATGGGTCTCTCACGACGAAACATCGAATTTCACGCGTGTGATGGCATCACACTGCGTGGCTGGGTGTACCACCAACCAGAGACCTCGCCATGCATTATCATGACCCACGGTGTTAGTACTATACATCTCTGCTCTGTTGTCGCGTCCCAGGTTACCGGATGTCTAATAAGTAATATCCATACAACTTGGCGGAACCCGCCACTTCCTGCTGCCTAATTTTGCGTCAGCTTTCCACGATGTCCTGGTGCAAATGTCATTATAAATAGAGGCCTTCAACAAGTGGCGAGAGCCTAAACAATTACTCTACCTGGATAGATGTGGGCATTTTGATCTTTATAAAGGAGACTACTTCAAGCAAAGCATAAAGGTGCAAACTGAGTCCCTTGACCAGTATGTTAAATAATAGAAATTTAGCGTCTGATAGACTTGAAATTATACTTACATCCCGGTTCGTTATCTGATGTCAGAAGATGATGGTTTCATGTATTTCAACCTATGGTTAATTGAATGCTCTGATACTTAAGGTAGTTAATCCTTTATGGTTAATATTATTACTGTTCGAAGTAATAATCAACGATTGACCCGCAACACGCCCTTCAATTGACAAGCAAATAAATCTGATCCCGAATAACCTCTCACAATTTTGCATGATTCACCGACCACATCGGCTTCAAAATGTCTTCCACCGTAATTCCAATTATTTTTGAGTCCTACCCTGACCGTGGGTTCAAGGCGTATAGCGTCGTGTTGGGTGCATGGCTGGCTCTATTCCCAGCCTCAGGTCTCCTCAACTCGACTGGTATTTTCCAAGCATGGCTCCTGGTCAATCAACTCGATAAATACTCGGAGCCCCAAATCGCGTGGATATTCAGCACTTTTGCCTTTCTTTTCTTCTTTGGGGGCATTCAGGCGGGTAAGGCTTCCCATATCAAGCATCAAACGCTCAAAGCAACGTATCTGACAATTTGATAGGTCCAATATTTGATAGGTATGGCCTCAAATACCTGCTTCCCACTGGAGCATGTGGCTTGGTGGTGTCGCTGGTATGTACGAGCTTCTGTACAGGTAGGAAGCACCATATGGCAACCTGATAACCAAAGTTCAATACTAACGTCACTTAATGAGAAGAGTACTACCAGTTTATGCTTGCCTTTGGGTGTCTGGGAGGTCTGTCTTCTTCGATCATATGGACCACCAGCATCGCCACCCTTGGACATTGGTTCATGCAAAATCGTGGTTTAGCGACTGGTCTAGCAACAACTGCTGGTGGCATCGGAGGTCTATGCTATCCCCTTGCCTTTTCGCATCTCTCACGTCTAGTCGGCTTTCCCTGGACGATGCGATGCTTTGCGCTAATCACCTTGCTGTGCTTTCTAGCTAGTCTGCCCTTGCTCAAGACACGGCTCCCAGCAAATCCAACATCGCGGCTTGTTCTCGACTGGAAAGGCTTCAAAGATTCCAGGTTCACACTGACAATGATGGCAATATTTATCCTGGATTGGGCTGTTTTGGTGCCTCCAGCATACATGACCACATACTCCTCTTTCCATGGACTGAAGGACCTTTCCCCCAACATACTAGCGATTTTGAACTCAGCATCGACCTTGGGACGTTGTCTACCCGGAATCGTTGCCGACAAGTTTGGTCGATTCAACGTCATGATCATTTGCGCAACTCTCTCTACCTTGTCAATATTTTGCCTATGGCTTCAAGCAAGGTCTAATGCCGCTGTTGTCATTTCCTTCGCTGTAACTTATGGCTTTTTCAGCGGCACAGCTTTCAGCTTGACACCAGTATGTGTAGCTCAGCTCTGCAAAACAGAGGAATATGCTACCAGATATGGCACGGCCTACGGTGTGGTGAGCTTTGCCACATTGGCCGGAGTTCCTATCTCAGGATTGATCTTAGGAACAAGTGACGGCAACCACTACAACGCCTTAGTTCTCTTCTGTGGCACGGCATATGCAGTCTCGGCTCTTTTGTTCCTTTTTGCCAAGGGAGTTAGTAAGGATTGGAGGCTCTTGTCTGTCTTCTAGTCTTGATTGAGATGAAGCCGTTTAAACTGCTAAGACAGGGATGCGACACGAAACACATGGAGCAGCTTGACGACATCAGGTTGGACGTGGAACCCCCAAGTCCATAGACTAATAACATATAAATCACTTACACTGTAGCATCGGATCAAATAGTTCGCCAGCTTTCTTGGTCTTTACAGACGTGAGTTAGGAAATAAACAAGAACAACAACCTCCAAATGACAGGCTAGGCCATATGACAAATACCCCAGGAGTGCATACCGAACACAAATCTAGGGTCTTCACTTATCCCTTGTGTCTCTTAAAGATCAGGTTTCTTTCCAGAAATTGAACATCTGCTACTCGTTAGTCCCTAGCCCTTAATAACATCAGAGATACTCACATGGGATTATAAGCATGAACACTAGGATCATGCAGATCCTTCCGGACGTCAACGAGGAACCTGATGACCTCATCGCGTGACCATCCATGAGCTCTCGTGAAAGACGCCAAGGTCAGCGATTCCAAAGCATTCGAAGAATTATGATAATTCCACGTCCCCAACTCTTTATACTTCTTTTCTCGAGGCCACGGATTAGTAGGCCACTTGAACCTTTTATCGACGACATCGTCAAATCCGACCTCTTGCATAATAGCTTTGATCTTGTCAAACTCGATGGATGTACACCCGAGCTTAGTAAAAGCTTCCCCGAGGAGGTTACACCACTTGGAGAGGGCATGGTCCGGGGTGAGAGTCCCGTCATCGGAGACGATTATACCACCGATTTCCTGGAACTCGGCGTAGCCGCCAGGTTGAAGATTGCTACCCAAATTAGTATTAGGGATGAGAATGGGGACTGAAGACGTGCTTGAAGATCTTGCGGATGTAGTCCTCCCAATTCTTAATACTGAAGACCATCATTCTGCTATGGATATAGTCAAATGGCTGCCCATGTTCCCAGTCTTCGTCAATGTCATCAATAATGAAACGAACGTTGGGCGGGACACTGAAGCTGTTAGCGGGAAAAGCAAGACCCTGTGGTTACTCACAAAGCGGGCTGAATTGGCGAGAGGTCAACCCCAATGACCTGCGCAGTTAATAGGGGTCCAGAAGGATCAGCCAGTGTAGAACAAACCTCAGCTTCTGGATGCTCATCAGCGTAATCAATGGCCCATATCCCGGTTCCCGTTCCTACGTCGAGAACGCGTCCGACCTTTGCACCAGGGTCATTCGGCGGAGCAAGACCGAGTTTATCTCCAAATGTCAGGAGGAAAAGGTGGTGCTGGAGGTCTAATCTGTTAGTGATATGCTTAGAACCGTAATGGTACCATACCTAGACGCTCATTCTCAACCTGGTCATTTGGAAGATGGTATTCTAGCGAGATTCTTAGAGATCAGCGATTGAGGATGACAACGCTTCTTACTTCCGTCTTTGTAGCGATGGTACGTTCTGCCATTCTCATGTCGATAGTTCAAGATAGAACTTGAGATGCTCGTTGTTGATGAAGCGGCATCCTGTCATTTGTCAATCTGGTCCTCGATGTAGATAATTCAGAAGTGAAAGCGCACTGCCCCAATTGACGATTCGGCATAATCAAAGACCTAGCAATATTCAGCATTGAACTTCTGTGAATTCACGGCATGCATCACCTGCTCGTCTGGTTGAAGAATGGGATCGGCGTCTACACTCGACATGCTGAAGTTGAAGATGTGAAAATCGCTCAATTGGGGAGAATTGAAGAGGGAGGAATCTGCCGGTTGAAGTGGCTGATAGCTGCGTGGGCGGCATAAAAATTGTGCGTTAAGCGAATTTATAAGATTCAATATCACTGGTTCTCTTTGGCTGACAGTAACCAACATGCAGATGCGTTACGTGGCTACAACATGGGTCAGTGGCCTGATATGATCTGCAACATGTAGCCCCTCATCTCGGCTTTCACGCAATTATCCATTTGCGGCATCGATCACAGGTGCGATAGATATCTGATCTAAGGAAAAAGTCAAGCTGGAATTTGATGCTGGGAGATCAAGACACCGTGTAGAGTTAGAGTTCGTGGGGCAACCTAGATAAAGATTAAGATAACGTGCAATGCACAGTTTTCCATACTATCGAACTCTAGTTCAATGCATATACAGAGCTTGGCAAATACAATGGATACCTATGATATGGAGCTGCTCAACAAAGAGTGAAGTAGGTCCATGTAGCTTAAGACATCTAAGAAATAGTAAACTCACTACTGCTACCCGTAAACGCATTGATCTTTCCCGTAATAGGAGTCTTGCTATCCCCATAATAGCTCAACCTGTACGTCCCGGAACCAATATCTTTCGCATCCTGCCATCCCGTCTCCCAGGTAATAGCAACCTCACTCGACCCAAGCAGCCCGTCAAGTCTCTTCCACTCAAAAACAAGGTCCCAATCCTCATCAGTCCGAACTTGAACCCACTCAGATCCGTCCTTCTTCTCAACTGCCGCGTAAGTATCCTCCAAGTGAAGATTGTTCCTTGGATTGGCTGCAACGAATCTAGCGCCAATGGTATCGCCGACGGAAAACTCTGACTTGCTCACATCCTCGATAACGTCGCCGAACTTGGTGCCAATCTTGGGATTATCGTAAACGACGCCTGTGGTGAGAGATATGGAGTTCTTGCGATTATCAGGCGCAGATGGACCGGTGGGTGGCTTTGAGGCGCCCTTTTCTTGGAGGAGGTATCCGAGATAGCTGGTAGTCAGGTTAATGTACGCATCGAGACTATGTCTGCCATGGACAGTTGAGCCGCCTTCGTAGCGCTGCACATCATACTCTTCAGACGTAGTACAGTAGTGCGCATAGGTATTTCCAGGTCCACCAGCGACGACAATAGGATCACCTTCAACACCACCTCTATTCTCGATCTCATCACTGATACTCTTGCGCCAACGTCGCGAAGACATAGTCGTAAGCTCAGGTGCAGAAACAATGATGAAGAAATTACCAACACGCAACATCTGAATATCCACGATATTGGGAGCCCAAGCATAAGGCAGTGTAATCTCTCCAGCGTCAATAAGAATCGGCTTGGGTGACTGACATGCGACTTGCTCCTTGGTAGGATTGCGCAGAAACTTTGATACGAGAGCCCAGAAGGGACTAGCATCAGGTTCGCCGGAGTCACCCTGCTTAAAGTCAAAGTACCCAGGACCGTCGGTAGTTCCAGCGGCGAAGGAGTACCCGAAGGCTGCAGCACAGGTCTTTGCTGATGTGCCGTTGGGTAGTTGAAAGGAGAAGTCGGAAAAGTCTTGGAAAGAGTGATATCCGAGAACACTCTTTCCCGTGACCGGAACGCCATCTCCGCCTTGCATCTGGCTGTACAGCTTATCGGCCTGCTTAAAGACGCGACGACCGATTTCCCAGCATGATTTGGTACCTCCGTCATTCAAGCCCCAGAATGGACCTCTTCCGTGACAAGTCTCAATCTTGCCACCGCAAGTCGCATCTTTAAAGTCGCACTTCTGCCCTGAACCATCTTCGCACCAAGCCCCTTCAACATTTGGCGTGGTATCCGCAACCGCAGCTTGGGAGAAGCCAGCCACGAAGTCATCAGTCGCCCCACTGGTTCCACGCACAGCTTGCTCAAGTAGATAGGCACTCACACCCTTATTATCACCAGCGACAAGGGTATTGTTCATGTAAAGACTTGTGCCATGAACGGAGAACCATGTTAGCACACCAGTGACTTTGTTGTCTGAGCCGCGAGTGAACTTGAGCATGGTCAATTCCTTGTCGACTTCATCCTGGTACTTGTCCCGTTCAGACTTTGGATTAGCCTGGTAGGCATATAGACTGCGGTTGATGTTGACGTCTTCAATGCGAATCTTGCCTACGCTGAGACGGCCCTTGGTAAGACTTTCATGTGCCCGTTGGACGGACAGAACAGCACCATCCACGATGGCTTGGTACGCCTGCTGATTGAATCCAAGAGCAGAGATCTGAGGCATGAGGTAATTGTTCCAACCTGCCGGTCCAGCGTGTGAATGCGTTCCGGTGACGGCGACATTGTCAGAAGTGTAGACCGAATACTCAGATCCAAGAGCCGCGATCCCTTCCAGAATACCTCTGCGAACAGCAGTATCGCCAGATTGGGTATCCAAAACCAAGTATACAAATCTCTCCTCAGGCTCATCTGGATTACCCACGATGAAAGCACGAGAGTAAAGTCGCTGGCGCAAGCCCGTTCCTATCTGTCCCAGATCGGCATATCCCATGAGATTGAGCTCGACGACAGGCCCAGTCACGTCAGCTTTGCCGACACCGAGCAAGTAGACATCACCAGAGTCATCAGCTCGCTTGGTATTATCGTTGAAAGCATCTTCAGATGAAGGGACGGCGAGGCATGAAGCTGTCTGGAATAGGAAGGTGGTGAAGCACAGGTATATCAGGAGCACATAAGAAAGATTGCGATAAGTTGCGGTGAACATCATGACCACGATAAAATTGGGTCAACGAATGTGTTCTCTCTAAGAATCATGTTCAAAAAAGATGCGATGGCTGCTGGTATTTATAGTAGTTACTCATCATTTGGTCGTGGATTAAAGTGATGCGATAAGTGGCTTCCAAAGCGGTCTGCCTCAATCCAGTCGTATCCTTTTCAGCAATCACATTCACAAAACCAAGAATCCCATCTCCTTTCAATTACTTCCAAGTCACTATATATACGACAACCGAGGCAATTACCCAAAAGAGCCAAGAATAATGCATCTCTGCCCCTCTGACGATATCTCGCATACGGAAATCCTACCGATTCGAGATATCAGCCATTTAACCGATCGCGCGTGGGTTGCAGTGCATGTACTCTTTTAAGGAGATAGCCCGGCACGTGGCAACCATCAGTACCATAAACAAGGCACGAGAGACAATCCCCGCATCTCGAAGTACCGAATATGTTATGAGCTTGTGGTCGAAATAGGAAGCTGGATCTTTTGTTGGGATGGTGGGTGGGTGCAACTGTAGGTCACGCGAAGGTTTCTTATCAGGAATAGGTTGATAACGGCGCATAGCAGTGTGTATACTAACTTATTTGGATAGTCTTTGTTGATAGACAATCTATGCGTTCTCGCCTTCTGCGATCCTGGCCATTTCTGCTCTGCCAATTGTTCCGTAGCGCTGCGAGTTAAACATCCAGCGAATAATTGTCTCTGTAGCCTGGAACATCTCCCGTTGAGACTCTTCCAGTTCTGGCGCTTGCACCGCGCTCATATTAGATAGGTCAACCGGCCCCTGCTCAAGGCTCATGTTGGCCATCTGCGATTGCATAGCCCATCCATCATCTCGCAGCTTTAGTAAATCCTCATGCCGCTTCCTCAGTGCCTCTCCTCGAGTAAGCGCTTCTTCCGGATAGTCCGGAATAGACTCCAATTCATTTATAGCACTTCTCATGTCCTCCAGCATAGAATCCGGTACAGTCTCACTCCAGCCTTCAATGGCAACCTCATAGCAACCCAGCGCGAGATTAATTGGTGATCCATCGCCAAAATATCGCTGTGCAGGTCCAAAGTCTTGACGGAACCTGATATTGGGATCTGCACCGCTACGTAGCAGCTTTCCGACAAGGAAATGATTTTGGAACAAAGCGGCGCGGCACAAAGCGGTCCCAAGTTTTGGATGATCAAAGTTTATGCACTCTTTGGTCGCGAATGGTGAGTTCTCTGAAAGCATGCATTGGATTTGCGCCATGTAGATTTCTGCCTCGACTACATTCTTGCGGGCTGGTGGTGAGGAAGCAAGGATAGTCCATGCGCTTTGTTGTTCGGCGGGGTCACCGATGTGATCCACGATAAAGTCAAACTGCTCATTGTGATGTAGCACAGGCCCTTGATCGGATGTTATGTCATTTGGTCGTAGTAGAGATCGGAGTATGGCCAGCGATGTCTCTGTTCGTTGCTCAACAAGCTCCTTGAAGATGGAAATCCTTGGAAGCTCAGGCCCCAATTGATAAGGACTGCCAATTCGCGCTCCATGCTGTATGAGGAGATTTGCCAGGTCAAGGTATCCATGTAAGATAGCTTCAACAACAGGCGGTCTAGTCCCTGCTGGATGGTCCGTAACTGAAACCCCTGACGCTATGAGCTCTTCCGCTATGACTGTCCCAGGGGGAGAAGAAGCCGGTCGCGCCGCCAGGTCATTGAGTAGAGTCCGTGGCCACTCAGGATAACTTTCGATCTCACAGCCGTGATCTCTTAATAGTCGAAATGTTTTCGTGTCATTGAGTATGATCGCTTCGCGCATGGGTCGATGATCAGGCGAGCCAGCAGGATTATGGCCCATTTTTAGTAACGCTTCCACAATGTCACGATTCCCAAGTCGAATTTGCATGCACAACGCTTCTCCTGACAATCCACTAGAAGATGAAGTACCCAGTAGTTCTCTCTGCTCTTTGAAAATGGCAAATGTTTCCTCGACGTCAGAACGATATCTCGGGCCGTTTCTGATGAGTCGGCTGAGCAGCGAAAAAGTATCTCTATTACCAGCCATTTGCTCCTGAGTCGCCTTCAAAAGAGTGAGATCGTCAAAGCCATTGAATAATCCTGAAATCTTGGATTGATCATGATCCTGATATAAGAATAGTCGAAGGAAATTTGGCAATGCTAGCATGGCGGCCAGTTGTATAGGTGACTTTCCGTCAACTTGAATCATTGGATCTGCTCCAAGTGCGATGAGGGCTTGAGCGGCATGAATATTCTGGAAGAGTACACATCGCCCCAAAGGTGTCGTCTGGATAGACATCGTTCCCTCCCAGTCGGCGTGTGCTTTGAGTACCTCAGCTCTCATACCACCCGACGGGGCATCTATTAGGGCTCCAGCGTTCAACAGACCTCGAGCCATTGGCATCATCTCGTGTTGTTCAAATCTCCAGAGCCAGTGCAGAGGGGTGTCTTGTCCAAGAGGATGACCTTTTGGATCCGCGCCGTGGCGAAGGAGTGTTAGAGAAGCCTCGAGGTGAGCGTTTCGACAAGCACAGACTAACGGTGTTTCTTCGCAGTCTTGGTTTGGGAGGTCGATGTTTAGCTTGAACGTGTTGATGAGATGTTCGATTGTCCTGGCCTGTCCGCGGGCTGCAGCCATGTGTAGAACTCCATGCCCACGGCTGTTGACAAAGATGTTATCGAAGGGAGTCACTTGCTGAACACTCTCGTTCGTTGCAGGTGAGGTCTTCAACGACTGTTCATAAAGTCCTCCAAGCTCCTCTCTAAGTTCCTGCTGAAGTGTCTCCACATTATCGACGGAAAACTCTTTTCTCAAATGTCGCGGCAAGAAAGCAAGTGAACCAGGAACTCCACTGAAATAATTGGCAAGCCTCCTTGCGTTCTGGTACGTTTCAGTTGCGTTCCGTCTCTGCTCATCACTCAACAGTGGCAAAGCGTCTTCCAGATCTTGACCAGCCTGCCAGCCACCTCGAAGAGTCGCCCACTGCAGACTAGACGGAAGGACGGCTATTAGCTCCGGTGGTGTCTGTCCCAGGGCTTGGCTCACGCGCCATACACATGACGCTGCGAGATACTCAAACCCGCTTGAATCATCAGATCCGGTGACTGCATCGCTTGCGGCTCTTCGAAGCGCTGTGCACGCTTTTTCGGGATCCAGGGATGTGCCGAACTCGGCGATGTGGCATCGGAAGAGAAACCAGGCGGCAAAGAGCTTATGGAGCTCCACGTCGCGACTTTGGTCACCAGATTCCGAAATGGCTTGAAGAGCTTGGAGAATATGTTCCTGCTGTTGCCATGACAGGATGTTCTTTAGCTTCTCGGGCTCAAAAACGAAGCCCGGGTTCACGGGAGCCTTGACTATGGGCCGAAAGCCGGGGCTATGACAAGTCTCAGTAAGGTAGAGTTAAGTCCACTAGGGTTTGTATCTCTTACGTGTTATTTTGAGGATCATAGGTAGCCCCCACAGTGCCCAAGAATAGCCCAGCACCATCTGCACTAATTCCATGCTTTCCCTGTCGGAATGTTAGTTGCAGCCTGGGCAGAAGCTGTCTGACTGAAGAAGGCCACTCACCGGAGGTTCATTGTCTTCAACCTCCTTCCACTTGCGATTCATTTGTTCTATGTTACTCAAGAACTCATCGACTTCTGAAAGCCTAGGGTAGCGAGACATTAGTTGGGTTCCATTTGACTCGATCTGATATGGTTTTGACATACGGGATACCTCTCAGAGCAGCCTGTGCCTTGGCCAAAGACCTATCCGCCAGGTTTTTCTGTATCGTCTGTTCGAGTACATAGAGAACCATCTCGGTACAATCCTGATTGATCTCACGCATGTCAAAGTAATCTTGAATCATAGACGTCGCTCTGTGTAAAAGTCGCCCCGACCTCTTCAATTGAGCCAGCGTCACCGAGGACCCCGACACCTCGCGATGAGGACTAAACTCATAATGGAGATTGGCCAAGTCCCCATCTGCAAAAGTCTCACAGACGAGTAACCCAAAAGAATAGACGTCGCAGAGCTTTGCGGCCTCGGCGGTGACTATGCCGTCGGTTTCCGGCGCCGCGTATCTCGGTGTCTTGCAAATGAAGCGATAAGAGTCATACTTCTCAGAACCATACACAGCGCCTCCAAAGTCAGCCAGTTTAGCTACATAAGCACCTTGACTGGATTTATCTGCGAAGATTAGTACGTTCTGACGCTTGATGTCGCCGTGAATAATGCTGCAGGCGTGAATAATCGAGAGACCTTTCCCCGCATCATACAACAACTTCTGCTTAACAGCGAACGGAAGTGGTGATTTCGAGTTCTTCTGCAGATCCTCTAACGTTCCGTGTTCTGCATGCTCAATAACAAGTTGGGGATAAACGCTTCCGGATGCTCCGTTGGGTCCCCAGCACAAGCCGACGAGGCGCACGACGTTGGGGTGGTACCGAAGGGTTTCGTGGAGGAGAGCGCGAATTTCGAGCAATACGTGATCCCAGCCTGCTTTGGGTAGATCATCAGATTGAGACTGGATTCGAACTGTTTTTAGAGCCACGACACGCTTTTGGCGGATGACTGCGGGGGCTGAACTGCTTGTTTGAGGGTTTGGAATTGCGATGGCTCGTTCAACTGAGAAAGTTGCCCCGCGATCGATGAATGATCGCTCAGTGAAGCCTTGGATGTACTCATCGATGAAAACAGTTTCTGTGTTGCGACCTTTCTTTTCCAAAGATGAGACATGGGCTAGAAAGGTTGGAAACCTGTTTTCATTCCGATTGAGCTGCTCTTTGACTTCTTCCTCTACTGGCTGAAGCTGTACGCTATCTGCTGGTAGGGTCGAAGGAGCCTGCCAAAGAATCTGGCTGAAGGGGTCTATGATAGTCTCCATGCCGAGTGTTTGACGAGATGAAGGGTTCAGAATGCGGAAAGATCGAAGTTAAGCAAGAAATCTGCCTTGGCTTCGATATGTCTCAGACGCTGCGCCTGCATAGCATGATAACGCTCGTGGTTGGATTGTGATTGGCTACCCTAAGCCACCCAAGTTCAGCTCAGCCCAGTCCATTCAGTTCTAGGCTTTCTTGCTGCATCTGCCACGTAACACCGTGAAATCAGGCTGCACTGATTATGACTCGAATAAAATTATCTAGTGTCACTTGACATCAATTAAGCAAACATCAAACGTATCGGATCTAACGGCCACGACACCAGACGTCAACTAACCAACCATCCTCATCCTAGCTAGCTCACACCCTTAGCCTAGCCACGAACTCAGCAGCCAAACACGATGCTTGACCCAGGCTCAATCATCGCCCTCACCCAAATCACATACGAAGGCGCCAAACGAGCAGTCGACCTAGTCCTCACAGCCATACACTTCCCCAAAGAGTGTGAAGAGCTATTTGTGCAGCTGAAGCTCGAGCAGTTTCGTCTGCAGTGCTGGGGTCGAAGTGCGGGGTTAGAGCAAGGCAGACTGATCGAGGCTCTACACCCGATATTTCCAGAGATACGAAATGCGCTTGACTGTATAAGCGCTCTCTTCCAAGACTTGAATAAGTTGCAAGCCAAGTTTGGCATCGTGTCGACGTCTGTGGAGGATGTAGGCCAGCGGCAAAAGGAATTGGCGTACAAGTGGAATGAAGAACTTCACAAGCAGGGCCTGGCACTTTCTGGGAAACAGGCGGAGGATGGGGCGCCGTCGTTGATCTCAAAAGAACAGAAGGCCTTTTTCCCGGCTGGGACATTCAAGGTCAATTTACCAGCTCGGCTGCGATGGGCATTGGGTAACAAGTCTAAGTTTCGCGACTGCGTAGCTGAGCTGGAGAGATACACGAACAAACTGAACCAGCTCTTACCAGAGCGCCAGAGTCTTCAGTACAAACAAGACTGGACAAGAGTCAACATCATAATCGTTGGGAAGGCAGATGACGAAAACACTGTCTCCCTCCTACGAAACGCCCTTGAGGGAAGTCCAGCGATGGAATCATCACTCCGCGGGCTGGTGGACAGGAAGTCAGTTGCTGCAGCTCCGAGTACGACAAACTTCCTCCGAGGCAACCCCCAGCTAAACATGGGAGATTTCTCCATAGGTTTGGGGTTGCTGGACATGGACAGGTTCGTCACGACAAGGAAGACGACCGATGAGCTGGTCATGTTCGAGAAAAAGTCGTGGGATGATGAACGCTCCATGGCCAACCGCTCGAAGCTACAAATGCGACTTGGCCGACTCGTTGCAATGCTTCAGCCAGGCAGAAGTGACTGCATCTTAAAAGCTGTAGGCTTTGCAGAAGATGAAGTTAATAAATGCTGGTGGATCGTATATCAGCTGCCCTCACACACATGGCCTAATCCCAACATTCGTCCTATGACACTTCACGGGCGGTTGGGCCGTCAATCTTTCCATCTAGCCCCACTCGAAGTTCGAATGAAAATCGCCTTCTCCCTTGCATCTGCGTACTCGGAGCTCTTTAGCAGTGGCTGGGTTCACAAGGCTATCAGCAGCCACAGCATAGTATACTTTGGTCCTCATAACGATCTGCTACGTCCTTCAGTCGTTGGTTTTGAGTTTTCTCGTCAAGACACTGAAGAGTCCAACATCGATGCCGCCAAGACGCCAGCACAAGTCGAACGAAGCATTTACCGGCATCCTGATTATATCGGTAGCGAGGCAAAGAGATACATGACTCAGTATGACATTTACTCACTCGGGCTCGTGCTAATAGAGATTGCGTTCTGGCAGCCACTCAAGGATGTCTGTCCATATGCCAAGGGCAACACCTTCGGGAAAGAGGAGGCGAAGAATGTACAGAAGTGGGCAGCACAAGTCGCAGATACCCAATTTGCATTTAGAGTTGGTACTGCGTATGCGAATGCTGTGAGCTGGTGTCTCAAGAGCGGTGCGACAGTGAGCAAAAGTCAGGAGGATTGGCATCCAGCGCTGGCGTTCAATGATCATGTAGTTGTTCCACTTTCAAGAACATAAGGTAGCCTAATGCAATATAATAATCCCTATATATGTGCTTGGTACTGCTCGAATATCTAGCTTTTCAGCCTAAAGCAAGATCTTAGGCTATTGTGAGGGTGACGAGTATTTGGCCTGTATGTGTTTATTATTGTCCTTTACCTTTATAGCCTGGGGGCTGAAGCCTCTTTTAAAACCCGAACCTTACCGCAGTTTGGTACTGCTCTGGCCTGTGTTATCCGAACTCTGTGACACAAGAAGCAAATCCGATAATTCGTTGCGTTCTCCTTTGACTCAGAACAATATGCGAGAGTCCACGTTGATAAGAGCACGGAGTCCTTATGTAGCAGTTGCGGAAGAGCTCGTTGGTCTACTAACAGATACTTTACGATTGAGTCCCGAATTACTTCTACCGCCGTGGCACAGCATACTCTGTAAGCAGTGTCAGGTTATTAATCACTCTCTGGACGCATATCTGATCACGGTCCAGATATCCATAAAAGTGCTCTAGTCATGCTTCCAGGCTCTCTGTGTTCCCTCAAGCTGAATCTTGCCGACGAAGGTACTCTCATGAGCGATTTGCATCATTGTTCGGCCTTTTTCCGTGAATATTAACCACAAAGTACTTCTGCATCACGTTATCTAAGTATTTTGGAGAGTCTGGAGTAGGAGGTACTTAGCTACAAGTATAGTCAGTTACCGAATTTCCTTTTTACAGGCACTTTGCGATGATAAAAGCCGTTAGTAGAGAATAAAGGCAATAATGACCCGGAATCGAAGATACAGGTAGTTATCACCATCAAGTCAACTTTGATAGGGGACAAGAGTCATTTGATTCAGTTCCAGGGAATATGCAATTTCCGTTTAACCTAACATTTAACTATAGTCATCTTAACAGATTACCTAGAGGTTAGGCTTATAATGCAGACGGAATGATCTGGCTTTAATTAAGGATAGGCATTGAATTAATTAGTATATTCCTACTTACGATAATTAAACGTTGTACCTAAAAGGCATAACTTAACTATGTTAGAGTCGTGATATATAAGCGTTCTTGATAAACTGCAGATTCAAGGCAATGAAATTCAACACCTTACAAATTATAAATATATCAGATCAACATGCCTTTGACTAAGTGTCGCCTGAGGTTGTGATATATAGCTTTCTCAACATCAGCTCACAGATAAAATGCCTTACGGTCTGTAAAGGAAAGGACTTGAGTTCCCACTACTCTCGCCCTGTTGGTATTAACTAGACGCAAAATCTAGCAACTTAATGCTTAGGCCTGAAGTCCCATAAACTAATAGCAGTTTGCATATCAACCTTCCTACCTGCTAGTTTCAATATCCATGATATTACCGTGCCATAAGATGCCTTGCCTCCCATATGACCCTGGCCTCGAAAGACTCTGTTTCAGTATTAGCTTTGCACATAGCGCAGGCCACGAGAAACGCACCTAGCTTCCTTCGGAGGACCATGTTCCAGACAAAGATAGAGGTCATCGATTGGGAATATGCTGTCATCCGTGCCCTGTAGAAATATCTCTATTAGTTCCACAGCTTTTCACATAGTCGAGACTATTGATAGTCAACATACGTTAACAAGTAGTAAGCGAGCACATTCAGTCCTGTCGAGAGTTCCGTCCTTGAGGAGGGAGAACCGATCACCAGCCTCCCCCACAAATCTTCCAGTATCTCCCCGGAAGCCCCATTTCCAAGAGAATGCCTCGGAAGCACTATCCATATTACTGTGAGTAGAAGTAAAGCACGGAGCCAAGACACTTGCCTGTGAGCAAACTCGCGGTAGTCGATATTCTCAAGCCACTTTGAGTCGAAGGCATGATGCGCGGCACCACCGTGAGAGACCAGGCCTAAGAATCTGTCGTGATGCGTATATGCAGCACGAGTAGCATAGTATCCTCCAGTCGAGATACCCCATCCTACCACCCTGTTGATGTCGATGGACTCGTTCTGCTCGATCCAGTCCAGCACGCTTGACCACTGGCGATCAGGGCTTTTAGGATCATCGGCTAGGGCAGGAGAGTCTCCGGTGCCTGGAATCTCTGCAATGACCATTCCAAGTCCACAAGCTTGAAGGACGCCGGCAAAACGTGACATCTCAGGCCTCCAGGCGTCTAAGCCGCACATTCCAAAGACAATAGGAACTGGATTATCTTTTGAAGCACCATCGGGCAAACAGATCCAGATGGGAATATGCTTACCCTCACATTCGAGACCTTGCTCATGTGGCACGAGCACCTCTTGCATATCAATGCCTCGCAGGCGTAGACCTTTGAGAACCGAAACCTTTGATCTTTCCCATGCATTCCGCTGGATATCGTTCCTAATTGCGGGGTATCGACTGATGAACCAGACGCTGGCGGCACGAAGGTAATATTCTGATGCCTCCTCTGGCTCCCCTGCCATTTCAGCAGACTCAGCTTTGTCATAGAGACCGGAAGCATGAGGTTCGAACATTGATGCAAAAGCATTCCATTCGTAAGGCTCTTTGAAATCACGCTTCAGTTGTACATATGGTCAGAACACCCAGAGTCATAGTTCAATATATCACTCACCCTAATCATCTCCTCGGCGATCTCCTTGAAATCTCTCGTGTCTGTGTATAGGAATGGGTACGTTATGTCATCGGCCTATGCTCGCAATGAGCAACTCATCTAGGATAAAAAGGCAGTCAGTGTACTATACCGCAGGCTCCCAGCGTGTTTTCCACAAGTGTGCGAAGGACTCATGGTGGGGTTGCTTGACATCGAGCTGGTCGTGGATGTGATATTTGCCTCCGGGAGCCGTCATTATTGATATGATATCGTAGGAATCCTGTAAGTCTGCTGAGTCTGGGTGAAAGGTACACCTCCAAGTGTCTCAGCCGCTCGTTTGCGGCCTTTTTATGTTGGATCTGGGTTAGTGTTCAAGACATGGACTGGATTCGGATTGACAATCGGGCATTCGGCCCGAAGATGATGCCGAATTGTTCGCCGATGCCGATATGGCCTAAAAAAACAGCCCCACTTGGGAAACACCTGTCGACACCATACTAACATACTTATAAGCTGAGCAACGTTAACCAACGGTCGAGGTGCTGAAGGATTGTCTTATCGTCTAGTCATGTTCGAAGTCTATAACTCACTTACCATCGAGGTGCAATCCGATCCTCCGGTGACGATCTTTAGGAAGAAAAGCTATTGGGCAGTGTCAGAGTCGCTACCTCCATCACTACTTCATTATGGATTTCCTCAGAGCGGTTTTAGAGATATAATAATAATAGCTACTTTGGTAGGTATAGATTTATACCTCAAAGGGTAGGCTGATGCTAACTGTCGGCTGGCTATAGACAGCCGACATATCGCTTTAGCAGCAACAACCATCACAATCGCAGCATCCGTTATCATCGTCATTTGTTTTTGTGCCGTCTCTGCTGCCGTTTGCCTTCACCATTGGCTCTTGCGACTGATATTGGTGCCCATACGTCGCTTGGGTGCACCGACTGTCGCGCCCACAGAACCATAAATGGCTGTCCGCATATAAAACTGAAACGCCCTGATGTTTTCATCAGCAGGAATAAGCTGTAACTCATGATATGGCGTTTTGGTATTCTTCTCGAACCATGGGAAGTCGAGGGCGCAGTCTTCGGGTTCCTTGATGATGCGCTTTGCAAATTGCCGCAAGAAACTCTGACAGTCGTTGAAGCCGAGGACGTATACGCCAAACGATTTATGAGCGGCCTCACATTCCTCATCAACTCTCTTCTCTGATAGCTTAGTCCAGCCAATCTGGCAGATGTTGTAGTCCTGGGCATATGGCTTGCCCTCACTATCAAGGCTCTCCTGTCGAAGCCGCATCATCTCCTCCTGCATGGACCAAGGCGCGATCTTGCTCTCGTAGTCGATTGATGGCACCAAGGATCCGACGAAATGTCCTTTTGGTAGGTTCTTGTACTTCTGTCGCGAGGGGAGTCTCAACTCGTATTTCTTCCCGTACATGAATAATGCCCAGTGGTATAAATGGCCGTCTTTGATCCGACGAGAGAACCACACATTTTCGCCTTTGCCTTTGTCTTGCTCCTGCGCCTTACGTCGCTCGACCTCTTCGATTGATACTTAAAGCTTATGACGCCTCAGCGAGGCATATCAAGCCACCACACTGAAAGCTCGACCTCTTCCTCAAGCCTTTTCCTATGCGCTTCGTCTTTTGCGAGGGCCTTGGCCTCGAGAGTATATATAGCATTCATGATGAATAGCGATGCTGACTGTTACGAACTGAATCATTCTATGAGGGCTCTATGGACATGAAAGGCAATACCCTCTCTCCAGTGCTTCCAGCCAGTTGAGCAATCAGTCAAGTAGGCTTGCATTGTATGTTCCTGTTCGTAATTCTGTCTCAGCATGCTTAACGTTGTCATTGCGGCACAGCTGGCACATCAGCGGCTTGAATCACCGTTTCTAGGCACTCCGTGACCCAAGTGCTTACAGATCCCCTGCCTTCGCATAAGGGCAACCAATCAGCTGGTCGAAATGACTTTGTGAACTGCACAGTGACGTTGTGTTCCTTCGTCATAGCCATTTGGCAGCAATTGCATTTTCTCTCACGCTCAACATTTATCAGCAAGGTACCGTGACGTCAGCTATCAGAGACAGCATCCTGGTCTTATGACCGACCTATCGCGCGCTTGTTCCACTTGTATTTTTGCACAATCAATCCGAACAAACAATACTGGAGAAAATCTGAAGGCAGAATCCTCTTCACTGGTTAACAATGCACGGAATCTCTCGCCAACAGACTCTAAATACCGTCAGGCCAGTGCCATTCGATGAATCCGTATCACTGTTTCACATCCCCGAAAAGACGATTACTCCTGAGAAGTCCAAGCCAGACACTCTTGTTCTGCCTGATGTCTATGTAAACAATCCATCGACTCAACTTCGAGTATGGCATCGAGACATACTTACGAGTCGAGCTGGATGTGTCCAAGCTGAATGAGATCCATAACCAGCTTTGGATGGTCGGGAAGCCGATGCCTGGACGACCTCTACATCAGCATCTAGTGTACGGCCGAAAGACCGTATGCGCTGAGCAAGCGGACCTGCACTTGCTTTGCGACGACTACCGGTTGTTTGTGAAGCCATGTCCAGATTATTCACTGTCGTTTGACTTTTGGGAGCGCTATCTGTGCTGCGGTGACGATAGTCTATGGGTGACGGCCGCCGGCATGGTTCAGTCATACACATGGCTGATCCAGGATAAATGTGATTAGAGGGTTGCACAAGCTGAAGGCATCCTTTCAAAATCCATCACCTGGGAACGCTGGACCGCTTTCGTCTCTTCTTTCAACGACCATCTTGAAGCATCAGATCTCGATGTCAATCCACGATTTAAATATGGCAACCTCCGGCTCCCCCGGATCCAATGGATATGGCGTTTCCGTTCTCGTACTGGTGGCATACACGCATTGGTCAATGGATATCTCAACCCATACTCAAGTTACCGTCATTTCTTCAAGCAGATGGTGGCGCCCATCACAGTGGCAACGGTCTATTTTGCCCTCATCTTGGCTGCGATGCAAGTCGGGCTGGCCACGACTATGCTACGGGATAGCGATGCATTTCAGAGCGCGTCCATGTGCTTTACTGTGTTGGCTATTGTTGGGCCGATCGCGGCGGTTGCAGTGCCGGTAGCCGGGGTAATGGGCTATGTATTCATGTGGAATCTGTGTCATGCGGTGAGGTTAAGGAGGATGGAAAAGTTGGAATCCAAGATGGTAGGCAAACAGGAGGTGTAACTACATGATAAATCCCACTCAGCTTTTAATGATAATCAGTATAACTGTGTCTACACATATCCTAATGTTAAAACTTCAGGATATTCGACCAGGTCTATCTGAAAACCGACATAGTACCGAATCTCGTCCGTATCCCAGGGTATAGGGATAATACTGAGGTAGTTCATGAAGGGTTTACCTCCGTTCCGATAGTTGATTATACTTACCTGGATTTCTCGTCTTTCCTGTACATTCTTCTTGAGGTCATACACAGTACCACTATCCACGAACGGCCGAGGCCGGCCTCTATCAACCTTGCCATCCGGCGATTGTAAAAACCGACAGTTTTTACCAAGAACCTCATGTCGGCTATACCCTGTGAGTGCCCGAAAGCTATAAGAGACATAAACTATGGGACAGTCTTCTAGCGTAATGTCACAGACGACAAAGGAGCAGGACATTCTGATTTGGCCGATATCGAACTGCGGATCCTTCCGAGTAATAACTCGATGAAGGGCTTTGAAGACGTCAAACCCGCTTGGACTATAGACGTCTTTTGATCCAGGTGTTGTTAGACCGGCAGAGGCAGTGGATATTTGAGCCCTGGACTTATCATGTATGGTCTCGGAGGAGGGCTTGGGAGAGGAAGCCTTGTCCTTAGGCAGCTGGTCTACCTCATTGTCTTGATCCGTGGCTTGATTCGGTCTTTTCGAGCCGGGATCAATGCTGAAAGGACTCCCAGATTCTGAATCAGCAAATGGTTTTGCCGGTCCCAGCAACAGATCTTCCATCCACGTTGGCATCCTTTCTTCAGCCTTAGGTAAATCAGGATTGAATCGACAGATAATGAGCTGGGAAGATTCTTTTTCACTGGATAGTCCCACGTATTTCTTTCCAGTGGATGACACGGTGTTGTTGATGTCGTCGCGTTGGCATGATGATGCCGTATCCCTCAACGCTAGTTGTGTATCAAGGGCATCCCAGTCCCCAGACAAATCCTGAATTGGGGATCCAGGGAAGGAGGCTGGAGGTGAATCGTAGAGTGACTCAGTATACTCGAGGAAACGGATCATTGCAAAATTGGCCTCTGTTCCATGCCATTCAGAACCTTTACGCCCTGCTAGGCTAGCCAATTCCACACGGTCGTAGTCCAAGGCTTGCAGTTTTGATTTGATGTCCTTGAACTCCTCTTTGAATTTTGTTTCGAATCTTTTGGTCCGTTCATTCAATGATACAATGGTAGAACTAAGGCCATAGAAGTTAGAAAAAACCGTACCTAGATACCACTACGCACTTACAATGTCATGGCACTCAACGCCATATCTAATGAGACTTTATATGTCGTAATCGTATCTCTGAAAAGCTGGATCTCCTTGTCTTTGAAAGCCCAGGCCATTTGTCTCCAGACTCGGATTCGAATGGTCCCATTTCTTGAGGTCTCAGTAAAACCCTGTAGCAAGGTAGTAAACTCGTCGAATATTTCCAAGCAATTTTCCAAGGGCGCTTTTAAGCTGGCGCAGAGGTCGAGGTGACTAGATAGCCTATCCTGGACATTTGTAATATGGGCGAGAATCCCATATAAAGCTCTCAAATCGGTCGATAGCGCGGCGATGTCCTTTGGGGCATTTTGGAGGGAGTCAATAAACTCGTACAATCGCTTCGAGCCGTGTAGCAGTGCGCCTACAATACCGACGACACTCGCTGTTACAGAAAGCGGATCCGACATTGCAAAAATGGTTGCTTTGTTCAGATTGGAGAATGTGATGGAGGCTGGCGGGGAAGATTTCTCTACGTCCTGTTTCTATTTTCAGCCGTAAATATCATTTATCAGGTATTTGCTTTACTAGCATAATTCGCAATATGACATGCAACTATTCTGCTTCCAATTGGCTGTTAGCCATGAGTGACTTGCAGTCTGCCTTGTAGCGGCCCAACAGGCGACCTGGAAGCCTCGCTGAGAGCCTTGTTGGGTCTTGGTGCATAAACGGCTGCTTACAGGAATGTCATAATCTGACGCACAGTCCTCTCCATTTCCTTCTTCCTAAACATACACAACATCAACAAAATGGAAGTGACTGGCCTCGCCGTCGGTGTTGTTGGACTCGCTGGTCTCTTCAGCGCCTGTTTGGACTCACTTTCACGCTTTCAAAACTATCGCGAATCGAATACCGATACCCATGTATCAAATACTCGTTTCCGAGCGGCTAGAGCCCGATTTGAACAATGGGGAGTCAGCGTTGGCATTTCCAATGGGCGACTACAGCCCGATCACCATCGTGGACTCGACAACAAAGAGAGGGCGAATCTGATTGAGAGCATCTTGGAAATCATAGCAAAGACTATCTGCGATGAGTCAATCCTCCAAAGAAGTCGTACCGGACCCCGATTACAGAGCGGGCAGTTTGGAGGGTTATCGCAGTCTAGAGGCAAGCGATTGAAATGGGCTCTTGGTGGTAAAGAGAATCGCACCGAGCAGGTCGACGTCTTCGAGAAGCTGGTGCAGCAACTTTATAATCTGATTTCGCCAGAGGACAAAAGCCAAAATTTTGAAGGATTGGAGAGCGCAGCATGGGTAGAGGGCATTCGTCAAATGCTAACCAAGATCGAGGACGGGATCAAGTGTAAATGTTACTACCTAGTACCATCTTGTAGGGTTCGGCTGACATAAGTAAGCTGAAATGCGGCGCGATGTACTGTCCTGGCTGGGTAAATCTGCCCCAAACGATAAATACGAAGATTCCTTAGCCAAGCGCGTCGAGACAACCTGCGATTGGATATTTGAGAGACCTATATTCAAATCGTGGCTCTCGCCAGTGGACTCAACCAAGCCAAGCGTTCTGTGGATAAACGGGCCTGCAGGTTTTGGGAAGACCGTTTTGAGTGCTCATATCGTCCACCATCTATCGGAGGCCCTTGATACGCCAGTGGCCCATTTCTTTTTCACAGCTGACCATGAAAGCCGGGAGGATCCATTTTCTGCCCTACGGTCATGGTACCGTCAGATTACAGCTAAGAATGACGATGCTTTTGAGTGTATTCATCGAACCTGGGAAAACAACTCGTCAGAGAATGCCTCTAAAAGGGTGCTTGTTGAGTTACTCAAGGAAGTAGTGACTGCAGTGCCAGGTTGCGTACTCATAGCAGACGGATTGGATGAGTGCTCCAGTTTGGGGAAGGGAGACTCATCAGTTGCCAGGTTCCTGCGAGACGTCATGGGTGTCATAGCAGGCACCGACGTCAGACTTTTGCTCGTGAGCCGAGACGAGCCTGAAATCAGAGAAGCCCTTGCCGAGGGTAAAGACGCTTTGCTGGAATACAAGATCGGCACGAATGATGTTGAGGCGGATACTGCGGCTTTTTCCCAGTCTGTTGTTGACAGGAAGCTCAGTGGAAAAAGCGAGGATCTGCGGTTAGCTATCTCAGAGGCTATGACAGAAAGGTGCCAGGGACAGTTTCTGTGGATCAAGCTGCAAGAGCAGTCTTTGCGGAACACAATGAGCAAGAAACGACTTCAGGAAGTGGTGGAAAACACACCTTCCGGTCTTGATCACATTTATGACCAAAACTGGAGTAGGATCATGGACATGTCGGATCAGGACAGAGATCGGACTTTCGCCCTTCTCCGTTGGACCGCATTTACACTCGACCCTCTTTCCATCTACAAAGTTGTCGAAGCCGTGTTAATCGATCAGTTTGAAGAGCTCGACCCTGATGATTACCCCGAGGATGTCGACGATGAGTATATCACAGGCGAGATATTGGGACTCTGTGGTCCGCTCGTGGAAGTCCACTATGACGAGGAAGATCCATCACCAGGATATAGGACACTTCACATACCACATTTCTCCGTGCGCCAATACCTTGTTCAACATCTGCCAGCACCCATCTGGATGCAACCAAGGGACATTATCAACATGGAAAGGGAAATGATTCATCACACAGTGATAGCAAGGGCCTGTGTTCAATACCTAAGCTTGTCGCAAGTCTGGGACGAGGACGATCAGCCTGACAATTGTTTGCAAGACTTTCTTCCGTATGCGGCGAGCTATTGGACGTACCACGCCAAGTTCGGCTTTATGGACCCATCGCTTAGAGATCTATCGACAGCCTTTTTGAACTATAACAATACTTGCTTCAAGTCGTTGGTGAACTACATTGTGCAAGGCGTGGACCCCTCGAAGTCAGCCTTTCAGCCACAGCTTCGCCCTTTGGAATACGTACTCTATTGCGGTTGGATAGACATGGCACATAATCTCATGGAAAACGCAGATGTCAATGAGATTGGTTCTCTCGGGCGCACACCGATCTTTTCGGCGTGCGTGTCCGGCTCAGCCAAATTAGTGGAAAGGTTCATTCAGCATGATGCCGATTTGAGCATAACGGACGTCGACGGATGGACATGCCTTCATTTAGCAGCCCAACACGGTTTTGAAGACATTGTGAAGATCTTGGTGGAGTCGAACGTTGACTTGTCACCACAGAATGAGTATGGGCTTACGCCATTACATCTTGCCGCGAGAGGAGGCCACATCCAATGCTGTAGGTATTTACTAGAGCAAGGTGCCGATTTCAACATCACAGACGTGCACGGCGGCAATATCATACATCAAACATGCCTTAGTGCTGGTCATGCTGGAATACTCAGACTTATCCTTCAGAATGGACCTGACACTCTAGCAACGGATCATCCATCTAACATGGACACACCGCTATTTACTGCAATGAAAACTGGCGACATCGATATGGTCAAGGTTCTCCTCGAGTTTGGGGCGGCCCATTCCTTATTTGTTACATCTCCTCGTTGGAGCTACCCGCTTAATCTTGCGGCATTTTCTGGCCAGACCGAACTAGTGGAGCTCTTCCTGGAGCATGGTGCGGAAAGGACACTGTCTGTTCCGGATTCCAAGGGTAACACGGCACTCCATAATGCATGTGTTGGCACAGAACACGATAAAATCATTGGTCTTCTTCTTCGCCTAGGTGTTGAGGGATCTCTAGTGATAGAGAACGAAGACGGGAACACACCACTACACCTGGCATCGCAACAAGGCTACGCCAGTTATGTCGAGTTGATACTTCAATATTCACAGCCAGTGCACCAGCGCCTTCTGGAAATCCAGAACAAAAGTCTCAAGACACCTTTGCTTATTGCAGCAGGTAAAGGGTATTTGGATGTCGTAAAGGCATTACTTGCACATGGCGCAGAAAGTACTATTAACATCTTGGAATTTGACAATAATAGTCCATTATTCGTGGCGTCAGCCGGAGGGTTCAGCGAAATTGTCATGGAACTACTCTCACACGGAGCAGGAAGTAATATTGCAGCTCCGAATATAGATGGCGAGACAGCTTTGCATGCTGCCGCGTTTTGGGACCATGTCGAAGTGTTGAAGCTTCTTCTCGAGGTACCTGGTGTCTCTGTGAATCAGAAGACTCCATGTGGATTCTCGCCTCTGTTCATCGCGTCAAGAAATGGAAATCTCAGCATGGTAGAGTTGTTGCTTTCTGTTGATTTAGTCGATAAAGACACCGAAAGTTGGCTGGGCCTGAGCCCCTTGTTCGCAGCAGTGGCCAACGGCCATTTGGAAGTCACAAGACTTCTGCTCTCCAAAGGATGTCATATACAGAACCAGGTCAGCATTGGTGGAGATTTGAACTGGTGGGCTCAACGCTCAAATAAACCCGACCTGCTACAACTACTGGAGCAACATAAAGCCCTCGCCGGTACCGCGAGCGTCTCATGCAGTCCTCTGCCCAGTCCATATACTGATTTGGAGCCTCTATCTTGCGACGCGGGGATCGTAGAGTGCACGCCTGGTGTTTCATGGTGTGAAGTTTGTACCTTGAGCGTACAGGATGACCATGTATTCAATTGCGGCGAGTGCGACGATTTCTACATACGTCTATGCTCAGAATGCGTTACTCGGGGACTTGGACTATGTCTAAGGTCACATGCTCTTTTTCGATGTGAGAATAAATTCAACAGTTAGAGCAGGAACGCCACAGATGGTTCTGTAGATTCTGAGGATTCATAGCTTATATATTTCTTGAAACTTCGTAACCTCTACTAGCCTTGAACCTAGGATGAGGCCTTCGGGGAAGCTGAGATGCAATTATCAGGAGTAATAACCCTAGTTACACACTCTGCTCTCCTATCAATAGACCTCCTAATTCGATGCCCCTCCCTGGCGTTTCTCAAGCACTTCCGCAAGTCCAGCAACAGACGCCTTAACAAGATCCTGCGTTAGCTGGGTAAACTCGGCTTTCACTTCCTCATCGAGCGAATCGGCCTCCGCAATCCACGTCAAACGCGTTTTGCCCGGCTCAATTGCTTCTAGATGTTGCGTCCCGGACAGGCCGGTCACCTGGAGCGGCACAGGCTCCTCGAAGCTGTAGCTAATGATATGCGATTCGTGATCAAGAATCTCGAGCTTTTCATTGAACTCGACGCCTGAGTCGGTTACCGCATACCTGACTGAACCGATCCCTTCACCCTTTGTGGTGCATTGAGCAACCACTGGTGACCATGCGGCGACTTGGTCGAACTTGGAGATTATGGACCACACTTCTTCGATATCGTGGTCCAGCTCCCGTTTGAGTGTGTATATGAGAGCTCGAGACATAATGACAAAGTAGATAGGTAATATTAATTGGCTTCTTAGAGGAGCACAGTTAACACTTGTGGGTGATAGTTCTCATGAACAGAAAGAGCTCAGTTAACCTAGGTTCATACCGTAATAGAGAGTTAGTAGAACACAGAATGTTAAACAATATGGCCTATGAAGGTGTTTTTATATATGCATTTGGTACAAGTCCGCACAGGCGCCCAAGGCGGCCGCATTGGACCATTGAACAGAAGACAACGACAAAGCATCCCGGAGGCTCCGGTATATACTCTAACCCGAAGCTAGAGATGTTATAGGTATTAAATTATAGCTTAAGCCTTTCTTGTCCGAGATCTTGGCCCCGATACTACGGCCTTTAGTCTTTGACAGGGTATAATAGTTTGTCGACATAGTGCCGCTCCGCAAGTCCGCCCACATGCTCGTTTTGGCTGATGTTGTCGGTCAATGCCGATGCATGGATTATTAACCTTGGTTATACTGTCCATGGTACTCTTGCTGAAAGCCTGATAATATATATCTAATCTATCGCTAACGGTTACTGTGTAAATAATAAACTTACTAGAGGTTATATGCACTGACGTGCCACAAAACGTAGCCTGACTCAGGTTCCAAAAGTGCAGCGTAAATAAGAATTGCAGTTCGTCTTCCTATTATTTCTTGTCGGATACTTTAACTTGACCCCATGGTAGTGCTTCTCGTCTGCATCTACTTTTGGATTGTGAACTTGCTTCGGTTTCGCAATTGATCTCCATAGCGGAAGAGATACCAGAACCCAACAATATTAAGTATGGTCAATCCGCCCAATAGACTATAGCCTGTCCCAGTCCCCAGGTTCAGGTAGAGAGGCCTACCAAGCAGGATAGCAGCTGCAGGAAACGAACTTCTCAAAGCACATTAGCGGCGAAGAGACTAGGCACGCAATGAGGATATTCCAACGGGAGATAGGTGAAGATCCCCGGGTCCAGAGCAAAGCAAATGGGAAGCCGCAGTAAAGGAAAAAGGCAAGCGTTGACACCTCCCATGGATTTGAGTCTCTCGGGCCCTTGCTAGACTATAATATTCCAATTCGCGAACTAAAGAGAGATGAATTGACTTGACACTAATTTCTCTGAGATTTATTCCATTGATCTTTAGGTTAGTAGGCACGAAAGACTCAAGGAAGGAGTCAGACACCTAGCAGACCATGACAGCATGCCTACCACTTCCAAGAGGGGTTTGCATGGCTACAACCTTTAGCCTACGTCGCATAGATGCTTATGGTCTGATGTTTACATCTGTTAAAAGCTAATTACGCACTTTAAGCATGCAAGTACATTTTCAGCTCCGACGTGGCACGTAAAGAAAGTCCAGAAACACTCCTTGTATATATTTCATTTCCAGACGGATTCTAGTTATCCAGAATGTGTCAAGAGTCAGAAGTTCCTCAACACTTCTTATCTAGAGCTGAATCTGTCTAGACGCCACTGCGCCCCGCACACATTAGCGACGCAGCGTAGCTCTTTGACATCTGATGCACTGCGCTTGGACTCTTCACCAGGTCATCATGCATATTCCGTACAGGTTACCTGATTGAGTAATCTCTATAACTCGGAGAGTCTGCCAGCAGCATATTGTCTGTTTTTACGACGCTTGGCAGTCACATTGACATCCAAACTATTGGCTTCCTGCATATACGTGGCTGGCTGAGTGACATTTGGGCAGCAACTTTTGTTTGACCTGGACAACGCTCTTCTCGAAAGTGTCCCCGACTTCTCTAGCGTCACTGACGAAGATGCCCGGAATGTTCTCGAAAACTATTTCCGCGACATATATGTCAAGAACGCCGCCGAGTACGGTCTCCCATTAGTTTCTGTCACCGCAGTCACCCAAGGCAAAGACGATTCCACGCTGAAATTGACTGGCTTCGAGACTATCGTGAACCCTCTCAAGGACGGTAGTGGCAATCCACCTCAGATCCAACTGATAGCCAACGTGCCGTATACACCCTGGACCATCTTTGCGCTACCTCAACCATCCCGTTCCACGAATCGCAGGACTTGATTGGAACTGGGTACAGCCAGCAGAGAGTGGTGACTACAGTGGCGCTGTAGCCATCAACAGGGATATACTTGCCCAATTCCTGGCATCCAAACTGGAAGAATTGGCTGCTTCATTATGTTATACAACAGTAATTCACACGGATCACATCGAGCTTATCGGTAACGGGACTCCCATAGTGACCCTACCCCCTTCAACCAGCAACACGATCCATCTGGATTATAGCCCAAGCAATAAAGGACCTCAAGCTATTACCCCTGGAGAGAATTTTCCACTTCCTATCCACGTTACCACTCAAGTGGATACCAAGTATGCCTTGGATGTTTTCTTCGAAGGGACTTCCCTTACGATCACTCAGCACTCTCAGATATATTACTCTTGTACTATGGAACCGACCACTCTAGGATTCCCTGGCTTCGGAAATTTCGCGTGCGACATGAGTATTGTCGATACGACATTAACCGATACCTATGCCATGTCGGTTGACCAGTCTGGTAGCTTGATTTTAGCCAAGCCAGATCAGAAGGAAACTGACCAGTCGGACAACGAGCCTAGAATACGTGGGGGTGATATGGAGGGTGTTTTGTGGGACTCTCTGCGTACCTGCTTGGCCGAAGTGTTTGAGAATATACGAAACGACTTTGCACGGTCTTCAGCTGGGACATTACATGAGCTACAAATCAGTACACTGCAAAACTTCATCTTTCCTGGTGGCAGAGTTTTCACCTACAAGGAGCCCTTCTTTTCCGATCACCAGGACCTGGTGTGCAAGATCACCTATCTTGACCCTGAAGAGGTAGGCACTAAATAGAGTTCCTTATAAAATGAAGATATGTCAACTAGGGGACGCTATACAGGGAAGCGAATATGCTAGTCAGTTTCTATTATAAGAGTTCAATTCATGTTATAGTTTATCATCATCACTAATGTGACACTGACTTTGATCCAGGAGCCGCAACATAGCGATGACGAAGATGACACTTCTGACTCCGGGTCAAATAGCCCGATTCCTCCACCAGAAGGCTGCTCCAGTGGGAGGCTTTCCGCGACCTCGGAGTTAATACAAAATTACGTGCAAGGGGAGATCGTTTCCCCGACAGACAAGTTTGAAGCCGTTCAGAATTCTGATGGGCATTCGCTCCTCTTTAGCTGTGACACATTGGGAGTGTTCTGTGCCATTGAAGAACAGAGTGGTAGTTCTCACACCGGATGGAAGATCCATGATCTGTCGACAGTGACTATACATAGCCATTTTCCAGGCGATTTGGCTAGCGCCAAGGTCCGCACATTTGACGTTGGTCAGAGCGCCTTGGATGGAACCATTGGGTTGATGATGGCTGTCAATCTAGATGGCGCTGATCACTTGTTCATGTCTTTGGGCAACTCGTCTGAAAGTACCTCTTGGGTCGATGCACCAACATGGATCAACGTCCCCTTCGACGCTGCAAATGAGAAACTCAACAACGTTACAATTACTGGAACTATGTTTGCTGAGACCACGGACGGCGTCCAGTACTTGGTGGTAGACATTGATCGCTACGGAAACACGGCCGACCCTCATATATCCCGCTATCACATAGATCCCTCTCGAAGCAATTGGCACTACTGGGTCAAGCACGACGTGACAGTTGACATCTCGGCTGGAAGGTACCAGAGTGCGGTTGGTCGAGTCAGTGGAAAGCATGTCGATGGTATCTACACCGCTGGAAATGCTGGAGGATCGGCACAGCTTATTTACGAGCCCATTATCAACTGGTACGGCGGGGGTCCAGCCACGCCTATCACCTTGCAAACACCGGGGGGGATAATTCCTTCCGCGAAAGCCACCGCTCGTAATGAAGAGGGATCGAGTGATCTCTACGTCATTGCAGGCTCAACATTGTATCGTTTTGCTGCAGATGAGCAAGAAGGTGACTTTGAGCCCTCCGCGCTTGTTACCAGCGAGGTGATAGCTCAGACTGACACATTGAGAGCCATGAACCACGATGGTGTCACGACACTATGGGGTAGGACCGGCAGTGATGAAGTTTACTACATCAGTTGCGAGACAAGCCAGCTGTATAACTCGAACGCTTGGCAGCCCCCGGTTCCTCTCCTTTCTGGAGTCGAGCGCATATCAACTTACATAAACCGCGTCGATGGCGGAAACACTATCTTTACATCTGGCAATGGACGGCTCCAAAAGATCGTGCAAGATGACCCTACTACAGGTGGACTATGGCGCCCACAGAACATCATACTAGCAAATCCTCCAGAGGAAAAGTCCACTTCGTTCAAGTCCTATACCACTACCATCCACATCGCACAGAAAGATGCAGAACTGCCAGCTTCTAATACAACAGTCAAGCTGTCGGCGCATAGTCGTACACCGGTGTACATCAATGGCCTTTACTACGTCATATCGCCTGCCCCAATACAGATTGTGACCGATGCAGGAGGGTCCCTCACCATCATTGACACAACAGAGGGGCTGAATGATGCAGTCTTGACACTTTCCGTGGGAGATGATACCGCTGTCACGATTAATCCCATGAGAAAATCTATGGACAAGCTCACCTCGCTCAATTCCACCTCCAAGCTACGTGACGCCCAGTTTCCCAGCAAGACAGTTGCAGGCGGAATAGTAGGGTCGCCAGACTATACCCGTCTTGTCGATTAATCAGTTGGCGATGACGAGCTTTCCAATGTAGCAAATCACTTGGATGTTCTTGGCAAAGCATACAGCATGCTGGAAACGTCTGGAACCAAGTCACTGTCGGCCAAGAATCAGCGAGCTATAACAATACCTCATACTACAACACTCTTCAGCTTTGGTGGCCTTTTCAACGACGTTGTGGGTGATTTTGAAAACTGGGCTGGCAAGATTGGTGATACTATTGGATCTGTTGCTGGAGATGTCTGGAACTGGATGAAGCACAATGCAGAGGCTTTGGGACAGCTTGTCAAAGATGCCGCGACTGGAACTCTGCACTTCTTTGCAAAGATCGGCGAGAGCGTGTATCATGCTGTTCTAGATACGGTGCATGCTATTGTTGGTGCTGCAGAGTGGGTTTACACAAAGATCAAGACTGGTATCAAAGATCTACTGGCATTTCTTGAGATGTTGTTTGGGTGGGATGATATCCGCCGGAGCAAGGATGTCATACATAACGCATTCAAGCTGTGGATGCAGCACGAGGTGGACTATCTCCCAAAGGCCAAGGACGCTTTGGATAACAACATTGATACTTTCAAACAGAGTCTCACGGAATGGACTCAAAACACTGACCTATCTGCCTGGGGCGGTCTTTCTGAGAACTCAACGAGTCAAAACGTTGAGAACCCAAACAAAGACCAGACTCCAGGCTCCAAGCTCTTCGCCACCCACTATCAGAATCATGCAAACGACGTTCAGTACATTGGAGACTGTCCAGAAGTGGGCTCAGTGGAAGACCTCATAAATGATCTGCTAGGCGTCATTTCCGCAGAGGGTGCTGTCCTCGACGATACCTTCAACCAACTAACCACACTCGCCAAAGACTTGTCAAATCTCAGTGTGCAAGAAGTTCTCAAAAGTATGACTGCCATATTACTCGGTGCAGCCTTTTCTAGCGTTCAGGTTGTAGTTGACGCACTCCTGAACGTCCTCTACAAAGTGTCCGAAACTGTCCTGTCCATCCTCGATGCACCAATTCGAGTTCCGATCATCTCTGACATTCTCGATGCCGTGGTGCCCAACTTCAAAATGCTCTCCTTTCTGGACCTCATCTGCTGGATTGCTGCTATGGGGTTCACAGTAGTGCACAAGATCGTCGAGGGGTCTGCACCATTCCCGAAAGGCAACGAGTACGTACAGGACATTGTCTCCGCAGAGACATGGGAGCAGCTGGAGGATGCGTGCCAGAAAGCGGACTTGTCTTTCCAGAAGACCTTTTTTAAAGCCACTCACTCCATTGCTGCCTTCCTTGCTTTGGTTGGCAACCCCATATCTTCAGCCGAGGCCATGTCTGAGGCTGGTTCACTCGGTATGCTTTCCAAGGGTGCCACCATCATAAAGGTGGTTGCCTCAGGATGTCAAACGATCGGGGATCTTCTCGTCCCTCGATACCCAGTGAAGAACGAAGTCGTCAAGATAATTTCCCATGTGACGACATGCCTCGGAATTCTGACGTCCATCATATTCTCAAGTACGGTTCAGTCGAAACTCAAGGCCAAGATGATCAGCCGTTTAAGCGTGGCAAACCCTCGCGGTGTAGGGGCCATAGTTCATGTCATTCTTGTTGTTCCTCACCTGGCTGTTACTGGGTGGCATTTCTACGAACTTACCAAAGATAGCACTGGAGCAACTCTTACAGCCGCTATACTCGGTGAGGTTTCTTCCCTGGCCTCATGCGCGTCCAAGATCTCTTATGCTGTGGCTGTCAATGATGAAGATCCCGACAGTCGCCTTGTAGCTGTTACGGCCAAAGCAGCATGTGATGATCTATATTCGGGATTGCAGGTTGCAGAAAGCATTGCTGGCTTTTCTTGATCTTCCATTAAGTTATGCCACCTTGCGTGCCTAACACTCAAGCCCGCCATGATGGACCACCAAGAGAAGTCCCTGACCTAGGCAAACTGACCTTCAGCACTCAGGGCACCTGTGCTGTCGCTAGGAAGATTAGTTAGTTTAGTGCCCGCATATTTCCGCTTACTGAGACCCTCGTTTGGTGTTAAATGTAAAATGAGAAACTTGGTAGAGGAGACAGGTTTGCTCAATGGTTTGCACAGTAATGGGAAGATTCAATATGAGCAGCGGTGCCTCGGAGCGTGTATATTACAATGACTTGCCTTTCTCTATATAGCATTTTCTGTCACTGCCAAGGGCATTTAGATGAAATAACACTACATGGACAGTTACTAGATATCTGTGTTCTCGCCATCATACGTATCACGTGAGCAACCACTGCGCTTATCGCTCATCCGTGTTGGTATCTACTGGAAAGCTCCGAGCATATCCAACACCAATTTCTCTTCCCGCAGCTGCCTAGCATTCAATCCCATTATTTTTAGAAACACCACTGCTGCTCAAGCTCCACTCAGATATGTCTACGCATTCCAATATCGTTGACGAGGGCGACTTTGTTGACTCAGATGATGAATTTGAGGTCGAAGAAGTTTCCCAAAATCCCCAACGCTACCTAGAGGGGCTTTACTACCCTATCTGTATCGGCGAAACGTTAGCCAACCAGTATCGAATTGAACACAAGCTGGGCCACGGAGGTTTCTCAGCTGTATGGATGGCATACGACATGTTAGCGAAGAAAGATGTGGCGCTCAAGATTATGACGCCTGAAGAGTCAAATGAGCATGAATACAAGATGCAAACAGAGATCGCCCGACGTATCCAGGATAAGTCTCATCTCATCCTCTATGAAAACACATTTCTCCTCCGTGGATCTCACGGTGATCACCGAGTTCTCGTCTTGCCTTTACAGGGTCCCAATCTTCGAGGCCATCTCCGTCAGAAACCAGTGGCGGTCCGGATGTCGGCTGCAAAGCAACTCCTACAAGCCATCCTTCATCTGCATGACTGCGGAATTGTCCTTAGAGGTCAGTCAAAATATCATATCACTTCTCAAAACAGTTAATCTAATTGGCTCGATAGATCTGAGTAGCGCAAACGTTATGTGGAGCCTTCGACCTATGAACAACAGCAGTGTTGCTGCAAAGTATAGAGAGATTGGGCGCCCCAAGAAGGTTCGACTGGACCCCTACTTATGGAAGGCAGGTCAACTAGTCATGACAATGAGAGCTCAACAGAGTCTCATTGGAGATGATGTATCTCTCGGTGACTTCGGACTTGCAATTAAAGCAGACACCCCAGTCTCACAAAAGCTACAATCACCTGCTATTTATTGTGCTCCTGAAAGAGTCCATGATCAGGACCCGACGTTCGCCACTGATATGTGGAGCTATATGTGTATTCTGGCAGAGCTATATATGGGCTACGCTCTTTTCTATGGATCGGGGAACTCTTCAATCGTATCTTGCATAGTTCACGCTTTAGGCCCTCTCCCTGCTACATGGAAGGGAACTTATAAGGCAGGTGGTGTGGCTAATGATTGGTGGTACGACCAGGACTATGAGCTGGACCCTACTGCATCACTTGAAGCCAAGGTAGCACGGCTACGACCAGAAGTCGATGGAGCAGAGAGAGCGCTTGTGATATCTGTACTTCGAAAAGGTCTTTCGTATCTCCCCCATGATCGATTAACTGCGAAAGAACTGCTAGAGGATGCTTCTTTCCAGTCGCTGATGGAGATTTACGGAGTATAGAACCCACCTACGAGCATTTCAGATAATAAGAAGTCATCGTGCACAGCATGTGGTACATAAAAGGCACTTTCTTAATTAATTGGAGTGATTGTTACTTGGGTGCTAGTTAGGCAAAGCTTTACACCATCTTCTCTGCTACAGCAATCTCTCTAACGCCCATAGAACTATCCCTTCCATCACTTCCAACATGCTCAGCACACCGGCATTTTTTCCAGGTCAAACTTTATAAGCCTCAACTCCCGATCTTTATAAGCCGTGGCAAGTGTGTTGCCATTCAGGACCGATTTCGACGATGCAAATGCCGGAGGAAGCCGCATAATCTTCTTCAGTCCACGATATATCCAGTCTTGCCCTAAAAATAGAAGACTCTGTTCATCCTGCCTTGTCGCGCTTGGGTCTTTGTCTTCTCGGTCACGATGGGATGAGGGTAGAGGAAGTCGACCATTTGAGCAATTCAGGCATCCATCCTCAGAGATCCAGAAAGCTTCGATCCTTCCACCGATAGTATAAGATCCAATCTTAGATCCCTTCTCGATGTCTAACATCAGGACTGTCGACTCGGAGTCATCGTCCTCATTGTCAGACAATACAAGACCTCCGCTTGGTGTGAAAGACATCCATACGGTACCCCGAACATCACACTCAATTATGCGTACCAAGCTCTTGGAAGCGGTTTCTCTGACATCGACGTACCCTTCGGCTTCCTCCGTGAATCTTAGCATCGCAAAGAGATGACCTTTAGGATGGAACACCAATAAGGGAGTGTTTTCACTTATTGTTTGCTTGAACGTGGAGAGGTCCAGAATTACCCATGAACCAGGATCGTCAAGTTGACGACCACCCCAACATAAAGCGAAAACCGTATTATCTGGTGAGAACTCAAAGCTGAAGCAATCAATACACCTTGGAGAAGACTGTCGCCAAATAGGCTCCGTAGCTGTCACGCTCCACAACTCGATAGAAGCATTTCCAGCCACGAAGTCGGTATATGAGATGCCGATGGTTTGGCCATCAGGTGAAAGCTTGATATCTCCAACGTCAAATTCGGAAGTTTTCTCACATTCCATTATCAAATCCAAGGTCGTCCCGTCGAAGACCTCTATCTCCCCTCTAGTCGAAACCAAGGCGATACATGTACCATCGGGCGGGAAGATGATCTTCTGCCACTGCTTGTCAGGGAACAGTTGAGCAGCCATGCTCTTATTCCACAACTGACATGTCCTATTTCTCAGACCCAACGCACAGTATTTTCCATCATGTGAGAAGCAGATGGACGCTACTGACAGATCGATGGGAAGAGGTAATCGGCAGCCGTGCGAGTCATATATCTCGCATGCCTCTTGCTTAAGTCGGGAGATGCACACTAGACTATTATCCGGAGATAGCTCAATTAAGTCGATTAGATGAGCATCGTTCTCTGCAAGCCGTTGTCCTACTAAATCTGATGGAATGTTCCACAGTGAAAGCCCACACCCACCTCTTGTAGCTACAATCCTGCCGTCCCAAGATTGTGCAAAATACCTCTCGAAGTCAGGAATTTCAAATAGCACGACCTTTGACAAGGCCTTGAGGTCAACTAATTCGATCGTGTCATCGCTTCCTACCAAGATATGATTCGCGTTTTGTGTCGTTGTCGAGATCCATCGAACTTTCTCATTTTCATCGGAGTAATATTCAACTTCTTCAGTCGCCAAGTTGATGATAGTGACAGTGCGGCTACCCATGTCATTGTTGATGTGCCTGAACTTCACTACCTCATCCAGATCGTCGATATTCTCGGTGATGCTCTTGTTAATAGTTTCATCTCCACTCCCAGGCCTTCGTATCAAAGGGGTTTGAAGGATTGTTGCGCTGTTTCCATCAGGAAAAACGTTAATATCCATAACGAAAGTCGTGTCGGCACCTCCAAAGACTTTGATGCACTCTCCACTCTCCACACTCCACATGGTCATACTGATAGAAGTCCCCGCAACTATCAGGAATCTGCCATCAGCTGTGAACTGACAAAGAAGCTTCATAGGATCAGGATCTTCGGAAGTAGGGGGCTCTTCCGACCCATAAGGTTCGCGGATACGCAAGACGCGCTTCGCGCACCTTTCATCAACGTCCCATATTCCGAGGTCGCCGTCCTTGGATGTTGAAGCAAATAGTTTTCTGCTTTTTGGTGAGAATGTCAGAGTCTCGATATCCTTCTTATGACCTCCCAAATAAAATGACCTCTCATCCACGAAATCCTTAACCTCAACCCTTCCGGAACGTGTCCCCAGTCCAATAAACTTCCCATCCGATGAGAAGTCGCCGCATGTATATGCATCGGAATCTGCCTTTTCAAAAATGGAACGCTGAGTTCCTGTGACCGAGTCCCACAGCCTGGCTGTTCGATCAAGCGATACTGTGAGCACTAGGTCATAAGCCGGAGAAAAAGCTGCACATATTATTTTCTCAGTATGTCCGTACAGACCACAAAGCTGTGAGGTCCATTGTCCTTCTACCTTTGGCAATTGCGAAATCCAACGAGGCGTGTGAGCTTCGAAGAGTGACCGCGCTTTGCTATCCTTGAGGCTGAAGGTTGTTGCAAATACATATATCTGCAAGGGCCATTCATCGATGACATATCTGTTGCCCAATATAAATTGCTTGAAATAGGAGATAGAAGAAGACAAATCTGGACATTCCGAGGGCTGCATATCCATCAGTCACTATAACTGAATTTCTTGGATGATTACTTACTCGGACTAGTAGCTGTAGCTTATTGAGCATAGGTATAGCTGAAGCGGTTTCCTTGATAAGGATCATGGCCTCGAGCCAATGTAGGAAATGACTTTCAAGAAACTTATGGAGATTTCCACCATCCATGACTCCAACACTACTTCGATCCTCATCATTTAACTTTGAAAGATGGTCAACCCAGTATCTACACGCGTATCGTAGATGCTCTTGAATCTTATCTCTGACTCGTTCTTGCGATATTTCAGAATGATCAATTCCTGGCCAGCGTAATTCGCAAATGTCTTCATGAAGCTCTGATGACATGAGATCAAGACAGCGAAGGAGAGCTTCTTTGTGCATTTTTCTTTCTTGAACTCCAAACTTGAGCTGTTTCGATCGCTTCCTGCTTAAGACGAAATCCCGGAAGGATTGATGAACTAGCTCAAGGCGTGTCGATTCGTTCGGGGGCACGGAGACAATGGCGTGGAGCTTCCTCAGCAACCGGTCGAGGCTATCCGCCAGGGAGGGGAGGAATTTTTTCAAAGTCGGGATAGTAGGAGGTTTGAACAAGACCACGAGAAAGCCTATGAGCGTACATAGAGAATTGTAAGTCTTTTGCCTTATCCTTGGAGACATCCTTTCGCGGTCTGGAAACGACAGGACTTTTCGATAGATCTCATCAATTTTGTTCTGAGGAGAGTCGGCTTCCCAGTCATCTATATCCGAGTCTTTGTCTCCAAACTCATCACTGTCAGCAGTGCTTTCCAGGATCAGATTCAGACGCTCTTGTCTGGCCTCATCGTCGTCAAAGTCCTCGGCATCTAAGAATCGACATGCGGTTGCCGCATAGATGAAAAGACCGTCAGCCTTGTTTCTCAGTTCCTTTATCGTGCTTTCAGTGATGCAACCTTCTGGGACTGCATGCTTTTTTGTGAGTTTGGCGAGACTATAGGCAAGATAGAACATGATGTCGTCTCTGTTGTCATCTCCTTCATCGAATTCTTTGATCTTTTCAAGCACCACTGAGCGATGAAGATTTTGAGGTAACTGTTCAAAGCTCCCCAGAATGTGCTTCTCGGCTCTACTGGTGATGAGAAAGCGAAGCTGAATATGGTGGAGGTTTTTCAGCTGCTCAGCTAATATAGTGATCAGACTTGTAGCTTCGCCTGGAATAGCGCACTCATCCAGGGCGTCTATGACAATGATCAATCGTAGCGGTACCAGTGACCGCTCATCCAGGACTGAGAAAGGCTTAGCAATCAGAGTCTCAAGCTGCTGCTGTGGGGTCTTCGTTCCGATCGCTGAGTTCTTTTCGATCGCTTTAGCAACAAGGGACTTGAAGTCTGGAAACACTTCTGCCAGACATATAGCCACAGTGGGAACAAAGGCCTGGATACTGTTTCGTGACGCATCGCTTTGCTTAAAAAAGAAGCTGGCACCAAGGAACGCTCTTTCAGGTGCGTCGATACCACTTGTGAACGGCATCCTCCGTTTCAACGCATTTGCAACGGTGAGAGCAACAGTTGACTTCCCAGTTCCGGCGAGGCCATGAAGCCAAAATATCATTGCGGCTGTGGGCTCCTCGGCCCATTCATGTATCTCGGTAAGAATGGCCCGTTGGGTACCTTCAAGACAAGGGTTTTCAACTCCGAGAACATCAGTCGAGTCAAAGATAGCTTTTGAAGCGACGGGTAACGAAAGTAGCAGGTCCCTCTGTTGGTAAAGGGATCCAGTATGTCAACATCGTGGCGTGGTGTTGAGATCATGATTGCTTACCTCTTTGATAGACCTTTGTTCATTTTGGATCTCCCGAGCCCTCGTCTCGATATCGCGCACCGCTTCCAAGACTTCTGTAGAGTCTAGTTGAATCTTGTTGAGTTGCTCCCATGTGTCTAATGTTTTAGCAGTGACTCGGTCTTGAATGCCTTGGTCGACAAGCTGCCGGGCAGAATCAATTTCGTTCCACTTTTGTTTCCAGTCTTCAGGCCTGAAAATACCTCCCAGATTCCGGCGCCATTTACTGCGTCCATATTGCAACACAAACTGAATTTGGTATATATAGACTTTTGCATAAATGCTTACCAGTTTGCTTTCGATGCTGGCAGCTAGCTGCTGAGTACTCTCGGTTTGCCTTGAAACATTAGAGCTTGGTCAAAGATTAGGCTAGGGTTTGAAGTTTAACCTTACATTCTGTCTTCAAAGTGGCGAGGTAAGACTGTGTCCTGAATGGCTTGGTACCGGACCAGCAAAAACACAATCTTACCGAGTCCGTCCGCTGCTGCTTCGTCTTGTTGAAATATACTTTCTAGAATCTACCACGGCGAATTTAGTGCCACATATCATCAATAGGGTCCAAAGGCAGCAGCGTATTGCCTGAAACTCACGGGTAAAACGCCCAGGATACAAGCCCACGCCAAAGCCGCATGAGGTTCAGCTGAGACTGCTCCGCTAATGAGAGCTTTGAACTGTGTGATCGTTCGAATAGCCTTTTGAACAGATTCTCGGACCACGATTCGTTTTCCGCCAATGACGAAGGATGTTCGGTTTTCTGGCAGTTCTTCTAGCTTCTTCTCAGCTAGCTTCTGGATCTCTTTCAGTCTTTCAACACCGTGAGAGGTTCTCGAGATGTCCTCTCTGTCATCTATCATCGGTTAGAATTCCCATGACACTTCAACTCCTCCGATACATACTATCTCCGGCCTTTTGTACATAGGCTTCAAACTTATCTAGAAGCTGAGAATGATCGTCGTCGTCTTGGATCATCTTATAAGCCTTGGCCCAGATATGCTCCATATTGAATGGGCGCTCCGTCTCCCCCGCAACATCGGATTGTTCACGGTATCGCATTCCTTCTCGGGTTTACAGAATTCCGGTTACCTGTAGTCTGGCTATCTTCCCTTAATTTCTAGTTAATGTCATCTGATAATATAAGAGAGTCATTCAAGAACAAGTAATAAATAAATCGAGTAATATATACGCCTTAACCTGTCAAAACCCCGCAAGTGAGGCCACCAATCCGCTATAGGGATTAAGCGCCCATATGCGCCAAGGCTATAAATAGCAACCTCGACATCTCCCGCCAACTCTTGGTGACCGCCGTTTGTTCTTAGTTTGTTCTTAGGGACTCAATCCTTCTGGTTGTTGGGGATCGAGGCCATGTAGTACTTTAGAGAGGGTCTAGCAAGTATAAGAGAACCCGCTCAATGTACTCACTATGCACAAGGAAAACCCCGATTTCTTACATCGCTAAGATGGCGATAAAGGCACATGGATTAATATCATTTCTATGTCTATTCTACGGTCTATATGTCCTCCAATTAATCACATAAAGGCGTTCGCGGCACGTCGCAAACTCCAAAAAAGAAAACCAGCCAAGAAAGGTAATAACAATTTTAAACGTTTTACCAAAGAAAAATATAGCATAAGAGCTGTGTTCTTTGGATTAAAATGAAACATCAAAGACATGGTCAGTGTGGAGGCATTAAAGTGCATTAAGGGGGTAGTGCAAGGGGTGTCAAGGATGGAAAGCTCAGAAGTCCCAGAGTGTGCCGAAAGCGTGCATTCCCTCTATATCGATCATTAATTGTCAGCGAAACTCATGAGAAACCCTGGAGTTGTACGAACCTTCACGACATCCCTGCATCATCTCATCATTGCCCTTCATATTAGACGTGATAAAGATAACCTCGGCACCAAAATTGTTCCAGGTATCTCTCAAGAGCTGCATTGTATCCGGTCGACCCCCGCGTTCTTTGGTGTCCCATAGTATCATTCGGTCTGGCTCGATGTTATCGTGGATGAGCCGCGAGATCGTCGATCCGAAAGTGTTGTATTGGTCAGAACCTATCCAGATGAGGAACCTGGGATAGACCGTTAGTAAGAGTCGTTATTGATGATAGATATGGTCAGCTATACCAGTTCTTGCTCTGGATGCATGTCGACAGAGCCGCACCAATGCCTGTTCCGGTGCAGACACGGATACCCCTCTTGAACATGGCCGAAGCATGTCCGATTCCAGCTACAGACAATTAGCATTTGACATGACATGCTACATAACGAGCATTTCGTACCGAACTTCAATTCTCGTGTCCAGATCTTTGTTGGCGGGTTCGCAACAAGACTCTTGGTGAAATCGCCTTGAACACCGCAAACCATGTAATGATAAGGCGAATGGCGCCCTTCGCTGATGATACCAAAAGCGTGATACTCCATCAAGGCTGAACGACCGATGCGTCCCAGGAGACCTTGTTGCATTCCCCTGTTGAAACGGAGGACTGCGACCTTGGACGAGGGTATTTCTACTTCGACGGGGACCTGTCGGACTGTGACCCATGGAAGAGCGATCCTGAAGGAACCAAAGGTCAGTAGTCATTCTTTCCAGGAGCTGGTAAACATGCTGTCACTTACAAAATCGTCATGAAGATGGTAAACCAGATGTTTTCCGTTGTGATAAGGGACTGAGCATTGGAATTATCCTTGCCGCTAGTGGCATCATATGAGTTGCTCAAAACGACGAAAGACCATGTTGCCTGTACAACTGTTAATACCATCAGTTTAATAACAAATCTTCGGCATGACTCACAGCCAAGCCTAGCCAACCGGCGAATCGATGGTATCGCTCAAAGATGTTGTGGTGGTTACTGAAACGCGGGGTCAGTACTATTCGAGGGGTAAGACAAACTTCGACTTACTTTCTAACCCATGGCAATGCACTCACTACGGACGTTATGATGAAGACAACGGTGACGATCCCGGTAATGAGTACTGCAGGTTCACGGATGCTTCGGTGACTGAGAATCTGTACGATATAATACACGAGCCAGCTACAACAAGTCAGCAAACAGCGGAATCATGTATACGAGGGTTGCTTACGCAGTACCAGACAGTGCACAGCCTGAGTGAACTCCTCCAACATGTTGCAGAAACGAAGCTGCCATTAACTTCATCCTTAGCGGAGCCCACTATGAGGTGTTAGCAGATCGAATCACGATATCTTTCATTGACCTACACTTCTTAGTCCGTAGATAAATACCATATAGAGGATCCTAAAGAACAACTCGTTGCGCATCAAGATAGCAAAAAGCAGGTTTCCAAGAACCATAGATCCAAGATGGTCCTGCGCATACTGGAACTGGCCGACACTTGTGAGGATGATGCCAACAAGGTTAAGAGTCACAACGAAAACGAAGAGCCGCTTATATGTGTTGAACCAGAGTATGAACAAGGTGCTCTTTCTGGGCTCCTGCCTCTTTGGCGGCGGCGGTGTAATCTTTTGCTTGGGAAGAATTGGCAACGAGGAGTCCGATTTGGTATAGTTGTGAAAAGACGAGGTCGATTGGGTGGCGGACGACATGTTTCCATCATGAGTCGGAGGAAAAGCAGTAAGATGGCCATTCGCTTTTTCGGAGGCGTAGACTTTGCTCAGTGGTGCAAGTGCCATTCCGGAGGTATCGTGCTGGCCTTTTTCTGCATCGTTGAACTCGCGGTTGAAGCTGCCCTCTGAGTGAGTTTCGTGATAAGGGAATCGGAAACTCATAGTGACAGAGAATGAGGTGAAAGTCGAGGTAAATTGGTAACTTGGAAAAGTGATCAGGACGAGCTAATACCCAGACAGAGATTCAAAAGGCCCTGTTACTGATACTCCTTACGGGCTTCAAACCATTCAGCTGTGATGTCTGATATATAATTATTCTCTTTAACCCCTGAACCGAGGATACTACCTCACTGCCAACGACGTAAAGTTTTATGCGTCATTCGTCTACGTGTAGCCCACGGACTGCGTTAAGTGGGATATCTGATATGCTATTTAAAGTTGACCGCAGCCGAGAACCGAAGTCTATCGCGTGCCTTTCGCTCGTGTTTGGCGCAGGCTGGGGCTCTGGACGCACACGCACGCCAACAGGGGAGCAGAGCCGCCCCCACGGGGCAATCACTCGACGGGTAGACGGGGCCGACGGACCAGGATGACGATCCCAAGGCGGCGGTCCATCGTCCGATGTTTTGATGCATCTCAGATACGGCGCGTAATATTACCACATCCGGCCATTTAACCGAGAAAAAGCATCATTGATAGTTTTACTGCACGCAAAAAGTGTTTATTTCGTCGCATTTAATTTAATCTGCCGATGTGGGATGACGGGCTCCGAGGAGGGTAATAATACGATGTAGTATTTGGAGGTTGAAGTAAGACTTTAGAGCACTTTAAATATGATTCCGAGCTCCAATAGCTCCACTGTAGCAAATGCCGGGCTGCTATTCCGTATTCAGGAACACGCAATGGAGAACCCCACCCAGTGTTTAAATAATGGATACATGAGATTTCGATCCGCGCATATAAAATGCAAATTCCTTCAGAGGGGAGAGGCAATAGGTCGTTTGTTGGAAAGCGGAGCTTGGAGGGGAACTCTATATGATTGATGAATTTGTTCGCTCTGTGGGATACTGCGAGGTTGACTGTGATCAAACTCTCGCCGTTTTTGTATGAATGCCACATAAGGTCAAGTCATATAACTCTAGATAATGCCATTCGAGAATTACAACATGTCTTTCCATACAACATCGATGCCTTTAGAGTTAACTTCTAGCCGGAACGTTTTCTCTGTTCTTACATGTTTCATCCGGCGGCCCGTTTGGAAGGATAAAGTTCCCTGCTAGGCTGAACTCTCTATGTTGCTATCGTATTATACCCGGAAACGGCAGATGGACTTTGGGCTGTCAGGTACAAACGCATGCATGCAGATCAAAAGCTGGCCCCGCTCATGCATGCTCGGTACTGATAAGGGACCTATGTATAGCTAGCCCTACAGTAGCTTCGTAAAGGACACCATCTGATACGTCAACGCAGGCCGTGGGGCCCGAGGTACCATGCAACTGCAACATACGTCATGAATATTTAAGAGAAGCAGTTACAGCATAAACACTCAAGGCGGTCAAAGCGATGCTTTACAGAAGAGGAAGATGCCTAGTTCCGCGGTTCCCGGGAATGTCGTTTGGAACTTTTGACAGAAATCTTGAGTATTCAGCGTTTGTCTACGCCCGTGGTGCTCCGGGAGTCATCCAAGGTTGCAAAGGGGAGGTTTCGCTCAGTGCATACTACTTCTGAGTTGTAAGCAAGGTAGCGAGCCACTCAGTGCCCGGGCATTAGCTAGGCATCTACTCTAAGCGATTCCTACCGGCAATCAACAGATGCGATGCTTCCAGCTGACGGGGCCATCGGTCTTACAGCAAAAGATATCCTATGTGGACGTGGTTATCGCTATTGGCAGTACTTCCTCACTAAGTGACATTCGGACTCTAAGGGACGTATAGGCTAAAACAAAAGGTGGATATCATCCTAGCGGCCGTTGAGTCCCAACAGTATGGGTGCCAGGAACTGCCGTTGATCTGCACTATCGAACCTACGCACCACGCAAGCTCGTATATCCTCGGATTTTCCTGTCTCTATGCAGATACGGGCATATCCTCGCCTCCGCTTAGCATTTCAATGATCCTCTTCAGAGCTTGCTCATCTCCTTCTTTTGTTTCAGCTAGATCTTCGTCAATCCATCCTTCTGTATACCCGCCCCCGAAATCAATCAGCCACGCATTCTTTTGCTCATCGATAATGACATTGCTAGGTTTTCCATTTCCCCAGATTATTTCGTGCTGACGAAGGAGCTCGATGGTTTGCCGTACTTGGGAAGCCCATTTCTCCTTGTTTTGTGGCGTAGCAGTGGTAACAATATCGTCAAGTCTGCGCCCTGGCACCCACTGTTGAAGAAGTCCCAAGATCTGCTTCGTATCGTTGTGATGGACGTAGCCATGAAGTTGAGGAACACGTATAGATCCCAATGAAAAGTATTCCCGTATTTTGTGAAGGTATCGAATCTCCCGTCCCGTTCTGCTACCTGAGAGTCTGTCTGGTTCACCACTCGCCTTGCACAACATGTCTTGCCCTTGTACATGGACGGCAGCTGTAACACTCCTTGAACCACGCTCAAACACCTCGGTAGTAAACAGTTCCTCAGGTATGTAGCTAGGTAAATCTTGGCAGATCCCCAACTCTTCTTGGAAACCTTGGTCAGAGGTAAGGCCAACTGTATAGGTGATATTTGTTTCGTCGGAAGTGATGGGTATAACGGAGACACTGCCTGTAGACGAAGGGGCTTCCAAACGGAAGTGGAAGAAAGGAGGAAATAGATAACGATGCAGAGGTTTGCTCAGACCCTGTCCGCCTTGCGAAGATGTCAACTGACGGAAAAGCGGTCTTCCGGCGTCGAGAATCGCGATAAAGACCTCATCTACAAACTCCTCATACTCGTCGTTGTCCTCACACACGGTAGCCTTGTCTATGACATCAATAAAGTGATCTTGTATAGGACGATCTTGCTGCCTTTGCGTGTCCCTTGCAGATGACCCGTTGCTAGGAGATATGGAGATGGAAATCAAGCAGCCATTGAATCCAAGTACCATATCTGCGCCATCTCCGATGCCACCGTGAAGGTCGTAAACAGCGATGTCATCCATTGCCACAATTTCTACCATGTCGCCCATTTTTCCGAGTCCGTGAAGTGAGATGTACAGTTTATGTGATTGTAAGAATGCTTGGGCGGGGTAGAGACATGAAGCATAAAATAAGCACGCATGGTGAAGAACATTGCGACAGTGATATTCAAGTAAATTAGTCAGCGGCCTTAGGACGGAAATCCGTAACCAACATATCAAACCAACCAACCATTCCGATACAGCCCCGACTGCAAACATCAAAAAGCAAAACTTGTTATCAATCACCTCGAACGTCAGCTCTTCCGATGCCAAGCAGAACCTAGCAATCGGTGAGAGGTTGCCAAGAGACAATCTCCAATAGTGCATCTTTCAGCTGCGCCATTTTCCTACCACTGAGACAATGTTGAACATGAAAATGCCAACTTTGGGATGAGGTGCATGAGGATGTGGAGTTAGTTTCACTTTTTAGTACGAGATCGCCGTAGAAACAAGCCACTTCGATTGCCGTCCGAGGAAGCCGTGTGCACTAAGTTTGCGCAGTAAACTCTAACAACTGCCGATGCTGGGTTATAAAAGAACACGCGGCCGCAATTAAATGTTGTGAGGGTTCTTCCCTGGAATCTGTTCGAGGCTCTAATTTGTATCCAATCTCGGGAATCTTTGATCTGTCCCGGTTACAATGGTTTCTGAGAATACGGCGACTCTGCCCCCAAAAGGTCTGTGGTTCTTTACGCGTAGCCAGGCTTTCTCGGTGTTGATGAATTGACATTTACTCAGTATGGGCGACGTTGGTGACGAATGATGACTATCTGAAGGGCGTATTGACACTCAGCTACCGTCTACGATGCGTCAAATCGAGATACCCGCTTTTGGTCCTATACACCAGTACATTATCTCAAACCAGCGTCGAGTCTCTAAAGCGACGGAGCATAGCAACCCTCCAAGTACCACGACTCGCCCCAACGACCGCAAAGGAATACACCGATGACCCGCGTTTCAACGAATGCTGGACAAAACTGATCGCCTTCTCACTTACCGACTACTCACGTATAGTTCTACTCGACTCAGATATGCTTCCACTTCAGAATATGGATGAACTCATGGATCTCGAGCTTGATTCACCGTCACTAAGCAGATCTGGAGACGCGACTCGCAGTAAAAGGGTGTTTGCTGCTTGTCATGCATGCACTTGTAATCCTTTACGAAAGCCGCACTATCCGCCTAACTGGAAACCCGAGAATTGCGCGTTCACATCACAGCATACTTCACCAGACGTGGCACAAACTACCGGAGCAGATATCTCCACAGGCTTGGGCAAGCTTAACAGTGGACTTCTCGTCATCAACCCATCGAAAATTATTTTCGACCAAATCGTCACGAAGATGAATGAGACTGGCCTTGACTATCAGTTTCCAGATCAGGACCTATTGGCAGATCTTTACAAAGGTCGTTGGGTGGCGTTGCCATATATATACAACGCCTTGAAGACGATGCGGGATCCAAGCGTGCACGGGGCTATATGGCGTGATGATAAGGTCAAGAACGTACATTACATTCTCAGTCCTAAGCCATGGGATGAGCTTGGGTCAGATGGGACCTGGAAGGGGGATAAGCCTATACATAAATGGTGGATTGACGCGTACAAGTCAATGCGTGCTGAGGAAAAGACACTCGGAATCTCGTAAATGGATATTACTCCATATATCTGATGGCCATGCAGAGCTACCTGAGGTATTAAACGAAAGCCATTGACATACTACTACTCCTGCCGTGATATGGATTACATTTTATCTTCCATAAGTCGACCACGGAAAGCTTCGATAGCCTCGATCATGCGCTCCAGACCCAGGTTCAGATACGTCTTTTCATGAGCAAACACAATTCGAAACCAGCCGGGCACATCACTTCCGAAATCAGCGCCAAGAGCCAAGAATATCTTGTGCCTCAACAGAGTCTCTTGTAGACTTGCTTCCAGAGCCCTCAGAGCTTTCTCAAGATCTCCCTCTTGGTCTTTCTGCTTCTGTAGAGTAGCATCAAGTTGTGCGCGCAAGGGCTGGAATAGATCAGCCCATACGAACAAGCCTGCATTGGACCCTTGCTTGTATGGAATCTGATGGCCCTTTAAGAACTTGGTCGTTAGTCTGTAGTTCTCTGCTAATCGTAATCGATTGGTTTTGATGTAACTCTCGATGAAGGTATCATCAGCGAGTACACGCGCGGTCGCAAGGTCGGCCAGGGAAGAAGGTCCGGAGAAGTAAGAGTTTGCTTCACAAGCTCGTAAAAAGGCCTCATTCCGACTGGTCAGACAGCCTATTCTGATACCACAGGAACCAAAGTCCTATCAAAAAGTCAGTGGTTCTTCGCACCAAGGGTTTTTCAATCCCATACCTTGCCCATTCCCCAAAGGGCATGTAGCAAATCTCTATCAATCAAACCACCCGGATTAATAGCCAAAGCTGAAGTGAATTCCGGCGCATTAGGGACGTCTGGGTTCTTCCAGACTGACAGGGCATATACCTCGTCACTGATGAGGTGTAGGTTATGTTTCTGGCAGAATTGCATGTATGCCTTGAGAACCTCGGGAGCATAGCATCGACCTGGCAGATGATTAAAAGAAATGTTCAAGAGTATTAATCGTGCACTCACCCAGTGGGTTATGAGGGTTGCACAACAGGAACACCCTAACACGAATCCCTTGCTCCTCGGCCTCCTCCAAAGCTTTCTCATAATGAGTGACGGTCTCTATACTAAAAGGATCTACATCTCCAAACGAGACACCGATAATCTTGGCTCTATGTTAGGTCAGATAACTGTAGCTTCCTACAGACAGTAAGGTCAGATCTTGACTCACTCCACTCTATAGCCCAGATCAATGGGGAAGTTTCCATAGTGAGGTCGCGCAAGCAAAACGCCGTCGCCTTTATCGCAGAGCGCGAAGCCACTGAGCTCGATTGCCTGGCCTACACCTGAGGTGACAATGACTTGATCTTTTGTGATGTCTTCAAACGGGCCGAAGTGGCGGTTGATGAATCTTACGAGGGTGTTTCGTAGGCGATGAGACCCTATGAAACCGTCACCAGCTGTTAAAGCATGGCTATCAAGACTGAACTATTTGGAAGTCATTATAACTGATACATCTTTTGCTAGATGCGAATAAATACATTCTGGGTAATGTGCTCAATCAGTTCCTTGTGCATGAGCGTCTATCAAGTATCAGTCTTGCATTATTAGCGTCACAGTTGACCATTACATTCCCAGCGACTCCGAGGCTGATGTACCCGTCAGGATTCGTTTCGGGATGCCATAGATCGCTGACTACATCCAGCATTGGCATTTTGCTCGTAAGCGTCGCGAAAGCCTCGCCTCTCTTTGATAGGGTTGCCTTTGAAGATGCCATAATCGGACAAGATACAAGTTTAGATCAGCGACGCTCTGCAACAAAATGTAAAAGCCCCTATAATCAAGTCACAACATCTGCATTGGGTGATGAATCAAGAAAATTTTATTCAATTCATCGTAGAAGGTGATTAAAGTCATCCATGGCGGAATTCCGCCCAGTCCATGTTCTCCAAAGGGCGCGGGATGACATCACGAATAAGCAGCCAAGACTCAAATCGGATGTTACATGCAGTACTGACTGAGATTTGACCTCTTTTACAACACGATACAGGTCATTGTTGCCTATGACATATTTTATGCTGTTCCTCGGGCTTTCTTAGTGGACTGACCTCGTCTGTCTGGCGTTTCCCGGCAGGGTAAGTATCTCAAGACAAGGTTACCAGTCTCGGCGAACTGCGGCATGCGATCAGTAACATCATCTATCACTTTCCCCGATTGTGTCTCTCCCCGATCTTGTGATACCTCTCATGTCGGAATTTTGAGAGTTTCACTGCAAGAGGTTGCATGCCGATCTGTTTCAGACCATCGCCCATATCAACCGAATACTTGAAGTCGGCATAGTTCCGTTAGAAAGAGCTCTTTTATTCGAGAAGCCCCTTCAATTCGGGTTAGACTACCAGAATAACTTCACGGCACATAAAAGCTTGTTCCGGTAGTCAATCATCTACGCCACCAACCCCATGAAATTGCCAAGAACGAGCTGAAACTATAGCGCAACCGTTATCGACTGCTAAACCCCATATTTGGCGTTCTCCCAATATCACGACTTCCCCTCACTTTCACTTCCCTCAAGTGCCGAAGCCCTGACCCTGTCTCCGACGCACTTTAGCGTGAATGGTGCGATGTCACATTGGCGGAAGTTCCGGAGTATTTCTTACCCCCAACTTCCGACTCAAAAAGACACGATGCTACCTTGATGCGTCTGATCGCCATCAGGGCACTGTTTCTTATTGGACATTGAGTTTCTCTGGTCGCAGACGCAGAGATGCACGTGGGAAAAGCAAAGAGGTTCACTAGAGCAAGAACGGTGCTTCATATCGTCAGCCTCAGTTTTGTCAGTTCTAGACTTTTTGGTAATGTCAGTGCTAGAGTCAATGCGTAGAATGACATTTTGAGTGACAGCCGCCCGAAGCTTAAGCGGCCACGGACTGAAGTGAATGGAACTGGATGTGTCAAATAGTTACGAATGCGTGGGGTTGAAGAGACGAGACATGTCGCTGGCAGTGGAGATGGAGATGAAAACAGTCTCTGGGAATCTGCAACGGAATGATCCGTGACATCTCTTCAGTGGATTCGGGGCTGAAGAAAACCTGCTTTGGCAACTGTAGTGCGACGAAGACACCGCGGATCAAATCCTAGAGTCCACGCTTGAGACGCAGGGGCCCATCCACTAATGTCACCAAAGTCATTACGCCCACGTTGCGATTGGTTGAAATGGTTCCTAGTAATTGGGTCCAAATGACTCGATCATCGCTATTAATTATTTCACTGTTACTCTAAGGCTACAAGGTATATCCATAACATCGCTATTTTTTCCATGACTCCATTGATAATCCAAATCGGTTCAGTTTGATCAGTGTTTGGAAACATGCACCGTCGTCTCATTCTTGACGAGAATGCCACCAAAATTTGCTCCAAACTCTCCAGTGCCTGGACTTTGACCCGTGACTGTAGATGTGTACTTGTTCCCCGATGGTCTGAACCTGTCGATGGCGTGGCTCTCAAAGTCTGATACTGAGCCGCGACCACCGCCGTCGTCAGATTCGGCGAGTTGGTGCGTTGAGGAAGATTCGTCGTTGGGCGTGGATTTGTTGATGGTGTCGAGGCGGATGGATTGCTTGGTTTGACTGCGGCCGTAGCTGTTGGGGTAACTTCCTGAGCTGGCGCCTGTTCGGGTTCGGGGATGCGTACAGGTGAAGATGTATGTGCACGCGGGTCGGATCGTGGGTAGAGAAGCTGCAAATATTAGACACCGCTTAGCTAGTAATCTGGGTTGGCGCATACCGGAAACGTTGATTAGATTGACCTCGACTGTCGCCCAGATGACAATGTCGCAGATATTCCACGTCAGATCGGCGGATTTGTCATTAAAGACGCGAGCAGCGACAATAAGTCGGATAGCGGCAGCGCAAATGCTGGGCCTGTCAGTAACTCCATCAATTGGCCCAGGATAAAGGTCACTTACAAGAAGCCAAAGGTGAACATGACCATAATACCAGCCTTCTGAATCATAGGCAGCTGCAATTTACCAATCTGCCACATCGGAAGGATCAAGATGGCGATATCAATGCCCGCATGCACCAGCGTCGTGCCAAAGAAGAACTTCTTATCCTCAATGGCACAATATCCGCCTGCATTTGAATCCCAGAACGCATTGACAGGAACGCAGTGAAAGATACCCATAAAGATCTACCACCAATTAGCCTAGAAGCTTCGATTGATCGCGATGTACATACTCGGAAAATGATCCAGACGATGGCGCATCCGAAGAGGATTTGAATCGGTAGTCGAATGTTGCTGACCCGGAACATGCGCCAGTAGAGACTGAGAATCGAGACCTTGGCGAAGAAGAGCCCGAAAGCGTAAAAGAGCTCGGCGATGAAGAGCAGAAGCTTCGATTGGTACAATGCATCTTCCAATGTGATATTCCTCATTTTCGTGACATCCAAGATATGTAGCCCAAGACCGTGGTTGACCCCTTGGTACAGTTAGTATCGACATCGGTCGCTGGTCGTTGGGCGGGAACCTACAGTAGGGAATAATAATGATCCAACCAACAGAAATGGCCTTCAAACCCGTCAGCACTCACAACATCAAACCCGGCAGATTAAAAAAAAATACTTACATATCCACAAAGAGCAAAGTAATCATCCCAAGACAAAGGAATCCTCTTGAGTCGACGACTCAATAACCGAAGGATAGTGATGATAGTCGCAGCAGCAAACGTGACAAACAGCACGACCCAAAGGTCCGTCTGCCTAGACTCCATCTTCCCGTCCACGGAAGTAAATAACAGAAAGGAGCAAGCACCTCCGCGAATCAGAGTTTGGAGTTAAGCTTACTACACACTCAGTTCGTCAAGAACCAGAGGGGGGCAGCCCAACCATACAGAGTTTGAACAAAAAGAGAGAGACGAGAAGAGCGAAAGGACCAACGCGAACCCGAGAGGATGGATACAATGCGAGAGATATGTATAATTACGCCAGGGGGGCCAGTTCCCCGAACGGAAACATTTTAATTTATCTATCTATTCGAAACGAACCGGTATGTGGGACTTGGAACTAAAGGAGAACCGCAAATCTTGCGATGATCAGTCCCCTCGTAAACAAAGAAAGAACAAAGAGCTTGGGTGAAATTCAAAAGCGCGCTTGTAGGGCCTCAACGGCTATGATCGTCGCTGGATGAGGTCTAAGGAGTCAAGCTAGCAGTTTAGTCGGTTCCACAATGTGACATTCGACGGGTCCACCGGCTTTTTTAGGTCAAGACTTCGTTATCCCGTTCTTGGTTTGGTTCTTGTTCTGTTAGCACTAGAAGAGCCAAGAAAGGCTTGCAAGGTTGGCCTTGGGTTCTGCGGGTAATCTCTGGGCGCGAAGGATTACGGAGTATTCCTTCGAAGATGAGGTGCATTGTCACATCGTGATTCTGACCCAGGAATCAGGGCCAAACCTTGTCATTGTTTGACAGTTAATATCGATAGTGGACCGCCCTCGCAGAACTCAATCTGCGAGTAATCTTCACATGGCATGTCAGCACCTTCTGACTCTTTTAAACTTTCTTTTTCCTGCCGCTGCAGATACTTTGAACTAAACAGTCAAGTGAGGCAGACGCTTCTCTGCGCTGGCGCCATAACCCACGCTAAGTATCAATAGCATCAACACGGGTTCGCTCCCGCATCAGCTCGTAAGGCTAAGCAAAATTACACAAAGACCCAGAAATCTGCCGCTGTGGCCGCTCGCGCGGGGGGGGGAGACGGTAGTTACGCGGGTGTCGTGCCGCAACCACAAAAATACTAGTACAGCGGATACAAGACTTCCGGGGGGGGGCTAGGCTAGCTTCAGGCCCAACTGTAAGGTAGCAATGCGAGGTTTTGCTTCGGTGAAGATCTCGGAACCCAAGATTGAGGATCCCAAGAGCCTGGGCCAGAAAAACAAGAGATCAAGTGTGAAAAAGCAAAGACTGAACACCCTGGGAAAGTGTATCTTGCAATGTGTTGGCTTGGCTGTTGGTTCAGGGTCTTGACTCACCGCGTCAGCGCGTCTAAACAAGGTATCCAATCCTCTTACCCAATCGCCCCGAATGCACCAATCAGTTATCACTTATAGAATGGAGATAAAATATCCCGAATAATCGGGTAATATCTCAATCTTGGCTCCTTGGCACAACGGCATTTCCTGTCTCTCATCTCTTCCTCTCAAGTCTCAACAAAGCACGACCTTTGACGTCGCAGCGGATCTGGGGTCATCTAGTTTCGGAACGGTTTAGACCAGTGGACCAGCCAGTGGACCATGGTCAAAGTGATGCTCAGGCGTCGCCATGCTGCCCTTACCGCTCCGCTCTAATTCTTTTGTAGGCAAACACCGCCTGTGGAGTTTGCCTGGATCCTTCTCCCAGAAGAGGAAGCAAAGCGTCAGGGGCGAGTAAACCCATGGGGGTCTGTGCTTGACGTTGCATGAAGAACCTTTATGCAGACAAGATCGTCGCCCTCAAGCAAAACCACAGTTTCGCCTCTAAAACTCTGCTAGCAAGCAACCCTTCCTCACAAAGATATCCGTAATACAGCTTTCAATGCCTAAAGACCCCTAGAATTTGAAAAGCCGTTGAGACTATAGGCGGTTTGTGGGCGGGAAGCGGGTTATTCCCCCGGATGAGCAGAGCTATCGCGAGTCAGAGACAGTCTAGTACTCGAAATGGTGGTATGCCCCGAGCCTAAAGGATTTACACCGCGGACAACGCGTTTCGAATGCCCACAAGCGCAACCAATCGTCTCGCTATCAATACTCATCCTTTCCCCTCATCGGCTCCGCTTCTCTCATTCGCCTCAAGGGTCCTAACAAAATTGCATTTAATAAATCCAGCCCAGGAACGGCCCGTAGTACAACTTGGCACTTCCTATTACACTTTCTACTACTGCACAACATATCGACGCCTCACAAAGCATATCTCAACAATGGCTCCTTCTACTACTACCCCCGACCTCGTCCCCGAGCCCGTCTCCAAGCTTCCCGAGCGACCCAAGGAGGACGGCTCCGCCCTCAACGAGCACGAGCGGGAGGAGCTTGCGTTTGTCGACAAGTACAGCGCCCCCGATGTATATATCAACGCAAAGACGGATACGCTCTGGTTTCCGTGGATCGGACCCATTGAGCTGAAGCCCATGCGCATGGAGAACAGGACGGGTACTTTCGTCGTCGGTCTTCGATCAAAGGTGGCTGCCAGCCTGGGCAAGCACCGACACCGTGGTACCGTTACAGCCATCACCATGTCAGGAGAATGGGGCTACAAGGAGTATGTGCTACCCTAACCTTGTGCAAAGATTGAGGTGCTAATCTATCGCGATCTAGATACGACTGGGTTGCCCGACCTGGAGATTGGGTTTGCGAGAACCCCGGCGTTATCCACACCTTGTCTGTCCAGGACGACACTGATATCGTGTTTACCATCACTGGTAGCATTGAGTTCCTGAATGATGACGATACCTTGAAGTTCACTCTTGATCTCTTCAGCTTCTCCAAGTTGTATTATGATCACTGCAAGGAGAAGGGCATCAAGCCTAATGATGCTCTCTGGCACTAAATGGAAATGAATAACGGTCGGGATGGTTGGGGTTGGTTACGATATAGCTTTGCATGATTTTCGCATGATAGTCTCCATGAATAACAAAAGAGATATGAACAATGAACATGATTCAGAATATTCGTATCCTGGTGCATTGATCGGGAATGCCGTGTTGTATTGGCTTGGCAATAGCGGTGAGGACCCTCTTAACTATATGCCGAGGTATATCACCAGACCACGTGATGTCTCATGATCCCTTCTCCTATCTATGTCATAGACTCAAACAGTCTCTAAAACACGGGTGATCATTTGATCAAAGGTCTCATCTTGAACCAGGCCGAGCACGTTCATCCAATGAGCCGCTTTGTCAGGGAAGTATGTAACAGGTGCATCGCTGTAGACAGTCGCAGTAGCCAGCTCATAGTACCCTCTGCCCCAATTACCTTCTTCGATATACTTTGTCGCACGAGCGTATAGGTCCTTGTTATCCAAGTTCTCGAGCTGAAACTTGGTGCCTGAGATCTTCTCGAGAGACTCGACGACTTGGCTCTGAGAAGTGTTATAGGATGCGACGTGAACGTATTCGTTCTTGGTCTTGTCTGAATGAAGGAGTGCAGCAGCTGTAGCTTCGCCAACTTGTGATGCGGTCGTAGTGGTGAACTTTGGTTCGCCTGAGTCGACAAGCTCGCCAGTTTTGGTCTTGATGTCTAGGCAGAGTAGTCCTTTGCCTTCGACCAGCATCTAATCTATCGTCAGAACACTACTTTTCTCTGTTAATTGGCAGTTCACAAACTTACCCAGTCAATCCAAGGACCAGTGAAAATGGCCGTCCAAGACAGCCCGTCTGCTTCTTTAGACTTGACATAGTCCATAACATCCTGCTTCCCCTTGAGGAAAGGCGCCATCTTCTCTAGTCCCTCAACGGAAGTGTCGCTTCCAAACTCGCTAGGCATGAATCGCTTGACCTTGGCAGCTGCAACGGCGTCAATGACGATCTTTTGCTCTGCGATATTGGCGGTCGAAAGGGTAGAGATGACGGCATCTTGTCCAGTAAAGACGTCAACAAGAGACGAAAAAGTGTAGTCGGACTTGAGAATTGTAGCATCCAAGAATGTTGAGTCAGTGACGTTTGATGATGTGCGGCTGAGAACAGAGACGTTGAAGCCTGCTTTAACAAGTGCTCTGATGAGATATGGTCCGAGGTTTCCGCGGCCCTATAATTTTTATAAGCACAAAGACTCGACACCGCTGAAGAAGAGAAACTTACTCCGAGGACCATAACGTTCTTGATCTCGGTAGACATGGTGAAGGGAGATATAAAACAAGAGATGCAGGGTAAGTAGATGTTTGAGATGCAAATCAACTGTGCTTGGTAGTGTCGTTACATGACTGGAGATATCTGAACTACTTATAGACTCTCAGAGCAGTGCAATGATTACTCAACCGTTTGTGATTTCTCAGCATCGAGGCATTTCAACATTATCATGGCCTCAATCCAAGCTCATCTCGTCGTGAAGATGGTGGAGTCTAAGCCTCTTTGAGCCAACAGGTGGAAGCTAAACCTTTATGGACCACAGGGTGGAGACTAGTCCTCTTTTGGAACACGCGTATCTGCTGCTGATGATTAGTCAAGCATCATGCGAGTATTCCCTCATCAAAGAAACATCTGGCCGTATTTCCTTAAAATTGCACTGACAAGTCGATCAACTATGGGCTTACTGCAAAGATCGTGTCAAGCTTGCGTCAAAGCCCGACGGCGGTGCAATCTCGCGAGTCCCTGCTGCGAGAGATGCTCCACCAAGCGTATTCCCTGCCGGTACGCCAATGAGCCAGCCCCTGCACCCATCGCCATCAACGAAAAGACACTGAAGAGTATTGTCAAGTCTCGAAAGCTCAAGGAAGAACAGGATTCTCAGAGCTTATCGCGTTTGTTGGCACATGGTGTTCTGGATACGAGACTACAGATCTTCATTCGACAAGTACTTTCTAATGATTCCTATGATGGCTCTCGACCTCCAGACCTGGCAAGATTGAACAGTTCCAGAGTCATGAGCAGGCCGATGAACAACGGTCTCCAAATCTTCAATCCTCTTCATCTGGAAATCGTTCGCGTGTTTGATCAGACGACACTCCATCATCTGTCTGATATCCTTCGGAGCTTCCCAAGCCAGTTCGTGGAGCATGGCAAGACCGCCTTCATTCACTCTGCACTATACACTCCCTCACTGCCACCACCACTCGAGGAAGTTCACGATGTTTGCTATAGCTATCACATCGCCGGCGATTATCTCGCCAGCAGCCGCCTCAGTGCCCTCCGCCTCACAATCAGACGTCTCCTTCGCCTTTCCAAACGGACCAGCACCTTCGCAGACACACTGGCATACGCACAAGCAATAAGCCTCGCCCAAATAATCCGTCTCCTAGAGTGTAACGACACAAATGAAGATGAAATTGAACGCGACAATGAAGAAATGTGGGCTCTGACTCATACGCTATGGCAGCATGCGCCGACTCAACTACCAAGCTCACTAAGTCCCTGGAAAGCATGGCTATTCTCTGAGAATGTAAGACGGACTATAATGGTTTGCAACATTCTCTTAGCAGTTTACAGTTCTTTAAGAAGGGGATATACGATGCATTCACTTTGCGTGGAGGCTCTGCCGTTTGATGTGCGGACAACGCTTTGGGATGCGGATAGTGAGAGTGCTTGGGAGGCTGCTGCGTGGAAAGTGCCGGGGCCTCATTTGGTGACGTTGAGTCACTTCACGGAGATTCAGCGGCCGGACATGAGTGGTTCACGGTTCGAAGATCTTCTGCTCTCGTTCAGGAGATGAAGGATAATGTCGATACATATCTACGTTCTGAAGAGTTTGGAAATTGGTGCAGTTATTAGCATTGTGGAGCCTTGAGCTTCAGAGACAAACGATATTCATTTTTGCCATTGCTTGTTTCTATGACAAAGAACCTCCATTATTCATAAATCATCTGCCTTATCGATGTCTTGTTCTCGACATGGCCAAGACGCTTAGCAAGTGCACTTGGCCAAGCAAAGAAGAGGGATGTTGGGGTCAGTCTCGCAGGTACCCTGGAAAGCACAAGTACCGCCAGCACAGGCCGACTTGCAGGGCTCCAGGGTCTTTGGGTCAGAGTAGAACAGACCACCGTTTTCACAGGCGCTAGACAAAGTCAGAGAACGAATTCTCGCGAAGGTTTGCTCTCAAGGGAAAGACATACGACTGGGGAGCCGCGATGGCAACGGTGGCGATGGCCAGGATGCTAAAGATGGAGAACTGCATTCTGTTGATTGTGATGTGAGTGAGTAATAAAAAAACAGAGGTTCTTCGGGTCGTCGGTGTCTTATATATAGAGATGTACGTAGCTATGTGATCTGTCAATTACTAGGATTGGATCCTTTAGCTGACCACATTCCTATTTCTATCCAACCAGCGTTGCAAATGGATTTATACTACCTAAATCTCACCTCTTACATGGATCAAAGGACTCACCTGCCGATTGTAGCCTAGAGTCGACCGTTACTCTGCATGAACACCGGGGACATATGTAGCTCTCTAACCACAACTAATACCCCTTAAAGGGCAAGAAAAAACTAAACCTTAAAATAAGGTATTAAAATAAACTTAGTAAAGAATACCTTAGATTTAAATTAAATTTACTAAATATTTTTATCGCTTTAGGTCAAGGTCTTGACTTTTTTTCCCTCCTTTAGCTACCTAAGGTCAAGAGATATATGAGGCTATGGGACCACTATACGGATCGTGCTCGGCCATAATGTTCCGATAGGATCCAAAAGGATTCTCGCCGCAGAAGGATCTACTCCCGTACCTCTCGGGTCATGATCCGGGACCCGTCCCGCTTTCTATACGAGATGCGCTTGAGTATACGACGCTGAGTGAGATTTATTGGCCGAAGTCCTTGATTATATGAGGAGGATCGTAGCCCTTGACTCAATGTGATCAAAAGCTTTCAACACATCTGAGTCAGCAATATTGACCTGGTTTGCTTGTGTCGTCGACATCCTTTGAGGCCAGAAGCGGAGTTATGCTTGATGACATCATGCTTGGGACCCCCTCAACCACCATTTCGAGACAGCAATACTGTAATCAGTGACTTCGACCAGACTGGGAGAAGGCAGTCAGTGCCAAACTTCACTTACATGTCAATTGACTCACACTAATTGCGATACAGGTGATATCATGCCGGTGGCACTCCCGGTCTCTAGTCCCAGACCGGCCCGAGTCTTCGGAACCGGCCTCTCGGAGCCGATAACGAACCTTTAAACAGCGCCTTCAACCTCAAAACTTCCCCTCATCGATAACACTCTTCATCTCAAAACATCCCCACAATGTCAGCAACGTATCAAATCGAAAAGCCAGTCCGAGACGACTTTGAAGAATGGTCCAAACTATTCCGCGCCTACATCGACTTTTACAAATCCAAGATTGACGAAGATCAATACGCACGAACTTTCGATCGTATTATCGAGGAGAAGAATGGACTACAAGCGCTGGTCGTGCGACAGGTTAAAGGAGATGAGAAGAAATTAGTCGGGATAGCGCATTTCTTTCCGGAGCAGACGCCTTGGAGCGAGAAGGAAATTCTTTTACTGAATGGTAAGTAAAGACTTACGTGAAGAGTGAAGAGAGGTGTTGACGTGATAGACTTGTTTGTTGATCCGGAAGTTGGGTCTTGGGAGGAAGTTGACGCAGACTGTTGCGGATGTTGCGAGGGAGAAGGGGTATATGAGGGTGCAGTGGGTTACCAAGCATGATAATACTGCGGCGAGGAAGCTTTATGACACTCTTGCTGAGAGTCAGTTTGTTCAGTATAGAATGGCTTTGTAATAGAATGAACCGCATCTAATATGATATCGGCCTTTTAAGGTACACATCTAGTAAAGCGAGTTCCGCAAACCTGTTGTATATGCTTTCCCAGTCCTAATCACTAGTATCGAATAGCAAAATATAGTCAAGGATGCGCCGCCAACATCGCGCCATATGTATTAATACGTTAATCAGAGCGGTAGCGCTGGAGATGTCTCATTTACAAGTAGCACCCGACGATGGGCTAACTATACCCATCTTCACAAAGTCGGAGTAATTCCAGTAATCGCCTTGAGTACCCTCGCCATCAACAGGCACATTTCCAAAGAACTTCCAAGTCCAGTAAGCGCTTCCTTGGGTATACGCAGCCCAAGCCTTGAGACCAGTGTTGAGATTTCGCGCCCGACTGACAAAAGTGTTATTGGTAGCAGCCTGGATGGACCACTCGCCGACGAAAACGGGGAACTTTGGTGAAGCAGTACTCGCGATGTCCTTGGCATCACTGCAGATAAATTCGGCAAGATTCTGGGACGTAGTTGGGCGACCGGCGAAGTAGTAGTTGTGGACATCAAAGACGATGGTAGTGCTGGCAGGGAAGTACTTGGCCCAGTAGTCGACGGGTCGAAAACCACCCTGAAGCATGATGGGTATCTTGGGATTGACCTTTTCAACGCGTGAAATGACGCCTTGGAAGTACCGAAGAACCCAGGCAGCTCCTTGATCACTCAATGCATCTGGCGTGCCAAACTTTGTGATATCCCGATTGTCAACCGGCTCGTTGATGGGGGCCAGGGTAAAACCTTGAGGAACATCGGAGTCCTGGATGAACTTGATAGCAGCGTCGACCGCCTTATAAGAATATTCAAGGGCAGTCTGGTTCTGGAACCAGCCATAATTCCCCTCCTTTTCACCCAGCCCCATGCCGTTCAGACCTCCCGGGAGCGAGTGAATGTCAAGAATGACGTGGATGCCATGCTTCTTGATTGCGTAATCAGATATGGCTCTGAGAAAACGAGCTTGATTGCCACTGTAAAGTTGAGATCCCGGGAGAGTGACCCAAGTATTATATCCAGCCGGCACTCGGATGACGTTGATGCCAGCTGCAGCCATAGTATCGATATCTTTGGTCGTGATGTAAGAAGCGTATCGCTGCTCTAAAACAGGACCGCATTGCGATTTGAGTTTTACACAGAAATCCCACTCATCAGGCGTGCCAGGGGCGTATTGATTCCACCACGTAGGATCGATTACAGCTTCCTGATGTAGCCAGCCGCCAAGGTTGACTCCATTTGCGTTAAAAGTCTTCCAATTGAGGTAGTTGGAAGGCGGAGCGGCGGTAGCCAAGCTGCAATTCAAGGCCGTAACAGAAGCAAATGCCAGGAAAGTCTTCATTGTTGTGAGGCGTGGATGAAGGTTTTGAGGATCGAGTATGAAGGCAAAGGGCTGTAAAGGAACGAGAGCTATTGTGTTGGGAGGAGTTAAGAGTGTCAGACATTACTGGACCTTTTATAGAATCATTGAAGACTTTTACGACCTACTTTCTCGGTCTATTCAGCACCGAAGATGCCATGCTCATTTATTCTCATTTCAATTTACCCTTGATCGAATCAGGTTGTTTATTGGTTGAAACCCCTTCTCCGGAAAGAATAGTGCAGTATATTGCAATGTGCCATCGGCAGCTTGACATAATTCCATCCCGAAGATGCAGAAGTCCTGGAAATCGTGCGGTAAAGTGGAGTCCCCTGAACCGAAGCGGGATGTCCACATGCCGATGCAACTGTACTGTAGACATAATAGTCATAAATGGTTGATTCATGGTAATATAATGACCTGCAGTCCGCATTTATCGTTTGAGATGAGAAGGATAACCTGGGGTAGTGTGGGGGAATCTGGGGATTCGCATCTCCCAATAGGAATTGATGAAAGCCGGAGTCCTTCCCCCAGACCCGGCTTTGGCTAATCCTTATTGGGTGTCTCTCCTCGCGACTCTGAACCATGCCTTCTACGCCGCAATGGTAAAGACTTTTGTTTTCCCCTCTACTTCGGCTCCATGTCCGAAACCTGGGGATGGCAACAGGCTAGCACCGGGGTAGATGGGCAAAGAGTGGACCGTTCCTGTCTGTTACTATGATGCTCTTTATGGTTGGGTGGTGTTTGCTGCAGTCAGTTGACTCGATATCCAAGAAGAGACGTCGTTCGCTGGGTTAAACGCCCGTAGACCCTTCAACTGCACGTTGTTCAGCTCCATCTCACTGCGATATCACTTAGAGACGGTATTGAAGTAATGTAGCTATGCAGTATGAACTCATGCGCTAAAGATATCCATGACCTGTAGAAGCTCTTCCCATCGTCCATCCCGTTCGATGGCAATAGTTCCTTGCGGTTGCATGACTTTATACTCTGTAGTCAGCTCCGTGCCGAACACATACCCCTCTTCATCATTAACGAAAGCCCTGAGATCCCTTATCCATGCGTCCATGAGATCTCTCTCTGCAGGCGTTGGCCCATGCGTAATAGAGTAACTTCAATATGTCAGCAAATCTGCAGTACGGCGATCTGGTTAGTGGCTGTTGACTTACTTCCATATAGGCCTGTCCATAGCATGGCTCACACCAAACGAGGCTGGAGCAACTTCATTCGTTATGAACGACAAGCGATATGCAATGAGATATCTCCAGACATTCTTGATGTCAACGCCATTGTGAACCAGATTATCCACTAGGTATCGCGATGGAGCTCTGACTTGGCCATCGGCAATGATACGCCCAAAGATCTGCTGCCATGCTTTCTTGTCTTTTGTTTGTGGAAGGGAATAATGCTTGAGGAGACGATCAGTGACGTGAGGAGGGTAATAATTGGATATTTGCATCTGAAGAGAAGAGAAGTTGGGATCGGGAGGGTTTGTGACGGCGTAGAGGGTATCTTCATCAAGGACTTCGCCGATGTAGAGCTTGAGTCCGCGTTTCTTGAACTCACGCGCGAATGACCCGTCGCGATAGTAGTCAAAGATACCCGAGTGAATAAACAGATCATCCGTTACGGGACGAAAGGTATGGTTCTTCAGCTCCATGATAGCAGCAGAGATATCATCGGCACTAATACTCCTCAGATTACGTAGCCTCTCTGCGCCACTAATGTCTGTTGGTATGCCAAAGTACTCGCAAAGCTCATCGAACTGTTCCTCGCAGTCTTGAACAGTCTTGGGTTGTGTCGGAATGGCATTAGAGTACATGATCATTCTTGTAAAACGGCCATGCGACTCTTTGCCTCGGAAGTCATAGAGTGCTTGCGCAAGCACAGAGTAAGCTCCCGCACTGCGTCCCGCGAGGATGATGTTTTGAGGGTCACCCCCAAAGGCAGCGATGTTCTCGTATACCCAGTCCATAGCGAGACGTTGGTCCCAAAGACCATAGTTTCCAACAGCCTCACCACCAGACTCTTCTAGCAGAGACTTTCCAGCGAGAAACCCAAAGACATTGAGTCTGTAACCGACGGCTACAAACACAGCTTGTAATCCGCCAGTCGATATAAGCTCAGTTGGATCCATACTCTCTTCCTGACTGGGATCTCCAACCTGGAACCAACCACCATGGAACCAAACCACAACAGGCCATTTCTTATTCGGCTCGCTCGGATCAGGCACAGGCGTCCAAATATTGAGTCTTAGACAATCCTCGCTGTATGCATGTTTGGGGATATGCTCGCTAACGTTCTTGGAGTAATTCGCCTGAGGACAAACAGGTCCAAAATCCGTCGCATCAAAAGGCAAACCATCCAAAGATCGGTATCGATATGTTTTTGGAAAAGGCTGAGGTTTTCGCCATCGTAGATTCCCGACGGGAGGTTGAGCGTAGGGAACGCCTGCGAAGCGACGGGACTTGGAATCGAACTGAAGACCTTTGAGAGATCCATGATTTGGGATGTTGACATGACAGTCTGAAGTGGTGTAAGAGATTGAATTGCCCATTTTAGTGATAAGAATTATTTTGGAGATAGAAAAGAGGGAGCTGCAGAGTATGAGATAAGAAGGGAATGCAAGCGACTCAATAAATTGTTGAATATTTCATTCATATCTCGTAGTATCGCAGTTCTAAGTGTCAAGTGACGGTGATTGGCCCGTTTAATCGACGACATATCAGCTGCTAGAGGCGGGGACGCGTCCTTACAGATTAACGACCGAAAAAGAAAGGGTCAAAGCAAACCAATCGATTAACTAATGCCATCCAATTCCTTTCCACTCATTCGATAAGGACCTTTTCATCCGGTCTCCCCCCAGTCAAAGCCAAGTCACATGGAGAATGCATCATCCAGTTCCTCCTCACAGCCTCAACCCCCAAAGCGCAAACGCGTAGAACGCGGCCGCTCTAAAAACGGTGAGTCCCGGCTCCCCCGGAAGTGGTTCCCCGCTGACCCAGATGTCTAGGCTGCTTGACGTGCCTGACCAAAAAGGTCAAATGCGATGAGACGAGGCCGCAGTGCAATCGCTGCGTGAGGCTCAAGCTTGAGTGTAGATGGGCGACGCAGATGCAGCCGCTGGCGGAGAGGAGGAGAGGCTTGGGGCCGATTAAACAGCGGGAGAGATGGACGCCGCCGGCTCTTGTGCCCAAGATTGATGATGCTGGGAGTGCCAGTGAGGGATCGCAGAGTGTTACGCCGCCTGCTTTGACACCGGCTGGGGACTTGCAGTTGTCTGAGGGTTTGCCAGCTGATATCTCGTTTGATGTTCTACCCGTCGAGAGTGAAGTGGCATCTGCATCACCAACAAGCTTCCCAGACATACCGCCAGACGACTTAATCAACCCTATCGCCATCCCTCAATATCCCCAAGACGCTTCATCACAGCTCATTCTATACCCAACACCCTCCTTCGACATCCTCTCCCTCTTCCCCTCATTCTCCTTCACAAACCCAACTGAACCTGCCCCTTCAATCGGCAGCGACGACGTCCAAGCCATGACATTCCACTCCACCGTCCTCGCACCCATGAAATCAACCCGCAAAGCCGCTCTCTCAGCACACTCCATCTTCCTCAACTTTGCAGTCCAAAACCCCATGGCGCTACATTTCCTTCTTGCATTTTCACACAGCGAACTAGCTATCCATCATGGTTTCAGCCACAGACCGCCTTTGGAGTCCTATCTACATTTTCAGAACGGATCGCAGCTTTTAAGCCAGGCGCTCGTGACATTATCGCCTACCAACCACGTCGCGATGATGTTGTCGTTTTTGTACCTTTATATGTTTTGGATGAGGAGGGATCCGTTGGAGGTTGAGAGATTGCGAGAGTTGAGCACTTCGATTCTTGCGTATATTACGACGTTTTCGCTAGATGAGGTTTGTGCCAATTCTAGTGGGAGTACGGGGACATCTGAGCCTGTCACGCTATCGCGGATCTTGACGTATATTTATGATCGCGATGTATTCTGTGGTTTCTTTGGCTGCGGCGCTGCGTTTGCGGGTTATGTCAGCCAGAAGCATGAGACGAGGCAGCGAATATGGCTTCTATCACGAATGCCGATATTACCTGACCAGACGGAGACGTGGTTCAGGTCTGAGAGTTTGCCGGAGACGAGTCAGAGAAGGATTCTGGATGTCTACTTCAGTCTAATTACAATACAATACGAGATAAACGTGTATAGCCAGAGTAGCGAGCTGGCTGTACTTGGGAAGTGGGTGGAGATTAGGAACAAGTTGGACAAGATACGAGAAGTAAGTTATTAACTATCTGTGAGACCGCCGTGGACTAACGCCGTACAGGAGCAGAACTTTCTCTTCACTTTATGGACAGACTGCGCTCAAGAGTCAACTAAACCACCACTAATGGCCCTCGTAGCCGTAACCATCTTCCACGCCCTGGAGATCTACCTATACCGCAGCCGCGACACATTCTTCGGCGAAACACCAGTGCCAGCTGATATCGAGCGCGCACTCCAAGAACTAGTCTCAGCAGCATACCACACCATCCCCGTCGGACCAGTCCAGCTACTAGAGCGCTTCCAATGGGCTCTCTTAATCGGAGGAATCGAAACACACGACCCCGTATACCGAGACTGGATCTCGGGGAGTATTTCAGACCCCGTTATCAAGGGCGTTTACAACCTCGTGGTGTCGGCTAAGACACTATCGGCTAAGGGAATATCGATGGAGGCGATCCGCGAGTTAGTTAGCAAGCAGACGAGACCATATCATCATAATTAGATAGTTTCAGCGTCCGTCTCGTCGATAAATATCGTGGCTTATCTCGTCGATTAAACTGACCACTCATAGTGCGTGCCACAAATCTGGGGTAGTAGACAAGGGACCCCAGATTTTGGAGCCGAAGTGATAAGGGGAATAAGGACTAGCGCTTGTCTGATAAGGAGAATGAATATAACTGGGCCCTTGCGCCCTGACACTGACTCAAAACCATCAACGCTTTGAAGTTTAACCTTCTTTTTTTTCTTGACTCCTGCAACATCGCAATTTTAATCATGGAGAGTAAAGAGATGAAAGAGTCGACACCTTCGGATGTTGATATGTACGGGACTGTTGATACGCTGTCGGTGGAGGAGGAGAAGAAGCTTGTGAGGAAGATTGATATGAGGTATGTGCTACCAGAAGCGACAGGTGTTCAGAGCTAATTTGTTAGGCTTATGCCGTTGCTTATTGTGAGCTATGGATTGCAGTATTTGGACAGTAAGTTCTTCGTGGCAATTTATACGCGGGTATTGACTTTACACAGAGACGAGTTTGGCGTATAGCGCTATTCTTGGCCTCAGAGAAGATCTGGTATGTACTCACCACCAAAGGAAAAACACCACTAACAAGACAAGCAACTCGTCGGTCAGCAATTCAGCTGGGCATCCAGTATCTTCTACATAGGCTACCTCGTAGCCTCATACCCCATCTCTCTCGGCTTCGTCAAATTCCCTCTCGGCAAATATCTAAGCGTCCTCATGTTTATCTGGGGCGTCATTCTCACTCTCCACGCCGTCGCGCATAATTACGCTAGTCTCATGGTTCTTCGTTTCTTTCTTGGTGTGTTTGAGAGTGCGATAAGTCCAGGCTTCTCGCTCATCACGGGAATGTGGTATACACCTCATGAGCATGTATCGCGCCATTCGTTCTGGTTTGCTGGGAATGCGTCGGCGAGTATGGTTGGTGCTATGATTGCGTATGGGATTCTGAGTTATCATGGTCCAATTGAGCAGTGGAAGGTGAGTTTTACTTACTACTTGAAGAAGAGTTGGAAACTGATTTGTATAGATGCTCTTTCTCATCTTTGGGCTTATCACTATTGCTTGGTCTGTCTTGACGTTTTTCTTTCTGCCTGACTCTCCTGCGACGGCTGGCTTTCTGTCAACTTCTGAGCGAGAGTTTGCTGCTCTTCGACCTAAGAAGTTTCAGAGAACTACTCAGACTAAGAAGTGGGACCGAGGACAGTTTATTGAGACTATGAAGGATGTCAAGTCCTGGTGGTTCTTTTTCTTCTCTTTCATCATCTGCATTCCCAATGGCGGAACTACCAGTGTAAGTTATCTTCTACTATCCCATTGAGACTGCGGTAACTGATATCATGATAGTTCAGCACCATTGTCATCAAGAGCTTTGGCTACGATGAAAAGCAGACTATACTCATGGGTCTCCCTGCATCAGCCTTTCAACTCACAACCGTCATCCTGGTCGCTGTCTTCACAACCTACGTTCGCAAGTCCCGTCACATTGCTCTTGTTCTGACATACCTGATGGCCATTGCTGGTATTCTTATGATCAAACTCCTCCCCACAGCAGAAAAACTCTCCCGACTGGCTGGCTTCTGGCTCATCATGGCTGTTGCACCTGCATTCCCTCTTATGCTGTCGCTATCCGCTAGTAACATTGCCGGTTTCACAAAGAAGTCAACAGTCATGGCCATGATCTTCTTGGGATATTGTGCTGGAAACTTGAGTGGACCTCAGTTCTTTATCAGCACCGAGGCGCCTGGTTACCACGTAAGTGACACCACTGCTTATTGTGAAGCATGTTACTAATCTCTATAGACCGCTTATACCACCATCATGGTCTGCTATGCCATCACCATTGCTCTTGTAGTGGGCATTTACTTCTATCTCACCTGGGAGAACCGTCGTCGCGATAATGAGCAGGGTGTCAAGAGAGATCCCGAGGAGTCTCAGCAAGTGGATCTTGCCGAGGACGGAGCGCTTCTTCAGGTGGATGAGACTGATAAGCAGAACAAGAACTTTAGATACATTCTGTAAAATGGGAATGAATTTACGTTCGGGTGTAGTGGCGGGTTGGCACAGTTTAGTTTAGGGTCTAGTAGTTGGTCATTACCAATGGGAAACTTATTTGAACTACTGTGCTCCAAAAAAAGCATCCAGCTTCTTCTGTTGTCTGGGAGAAGATTGAGAGGCGCCTCTGAAAATGGGCTCACAGACGAAGAGAAAATGGAGTACACGTTGAAGTTTCGTCAAATGCAATTTATCCTGATCTATATTGTACAGTAGAGGAACCCGCAGCGCCATGCTATATCAACAAACAAAGCCTATGACCCAACTCAAATCTATCCGAACACCTCCAAGATCAATCGCTCCTTGCTAACGCCTTCTCTCCAAGTCTTCCAGTCACTCGCCCTCGTAGTGTTCAACCTTCTGTCCTCACTATGAAGAATAGGACCCAAGACATCAAACACATCATCAGAAACCTTCTTACCACTGCAGACCATCACAATAGCACCCTGTCCCCAGAGTCGCGCCAAGGTATCGGCGTGCTTAGCTACCAAGTGCTGAACATACTTGTACGGCGAGTCCCAGTCTCGACTGAAGGCACGATGAATTGTCACAACGCCTGCTCGGGAGTACTCGTCCAGTGTATCGCGGCAAATGTCATCCATCTTGGCGCCACGGCAACCAAAGAAGAGTGTGGAGGAGGAATTGGACAATTGACCTGAGTTCTTTTGCAGGTATCGCTTCTGCATGAATCCCAAGAAGGGAGCGAGACCAGCACCAACAGCGATCATGACGATAGGGACGTTGAGTTCAGTGGTCATGGCGGTGCGAAGCTCAGGTCTGCAAGGCCGAGGCTCGATGAGAACAGAGTCTCCGGGGCGGAGTTGGGCCATGTAGTTGGTAGCTAGACCGCCTGGGCGTGCAAGCGATGATCCACTGGCTTCGGTGGCTTCAACGACGGAGAAGAGAAGTGAGCCGTGGCCGGGTTTCCACTCTGGTGTTGAGGCGAAGGAGTATGTGCGGGGACGCATCTGGGGAAGCATGGAGAGGAATGTTGAGAGAGGCATGTTGATGGAGGGATATTTGCGGAGGATGTCGAGAATGGACATGCGTTGTTGGTCGATCTCGGCATCGTATCTATCACCAGCGAGACTCTGGATCTCAGCCTTGGTCTCATCATTGCCTGCAAAGTCCACTAGTCTCTTGAGGCTGGTGCGGCTGATTGTCTGAGATAGTTCGACAAGAGTACTGAAGAGGCTCGAAGCAAGAATGGGAGTGCCAGTGGGAAGGAAAGTTGGTCGCTGCGACGATACAGTCAAGACAGTATCGTCATCAACACCAAAGCAAGTCATGACCCGATTAACAAGCTGAGGAGGATTCTTCGGCAGAACCAAGACATGGTCACCAGGAGTATATGTCATATCCTTCGGTAACTTAAGAAGTAGACTGTACTTGCGAGGAACACCCGGGCTGGTGAGAACAGTGTTCTCCACCACCTCAGCCCTCTTGAAGTTCCCTCTGATATCATTCCGCTGGGACTGGTTGATGGTGACGCTCAGTTCGAGTGAGTCAGGCTCATGGTCGAGGGTGATGCCGTGGTGGCTGGCCAGTTCGGGGAAGAGCTTGCTGTGTGCCCAGTCGTCGAAATCAGGGTATAAACGGCCGGTGCTAGCGTCGGTGAGACCAATGTCGACGAGACGGTCGGCGCCGGCGTCTGCTAAGCACTTGTCGAGGACCTTGGGGATGCGATACAAGGTCGACACCCAGTCTTTGTGGCCTAAGAAGCGTTAGATAAGTTGAGGCATGAAGAGATGAAATAGACTTACCGCATCCGAAAACAGCAAACTGGGTGCCTTCGAGCTCACCAGGCTGCAGCGCCTCAGCCCACTTTGTGAACTCGGTAGCATTATCAGAAGGCTTTCCATCATAAGACGCAGCAAAGAGAATATTCGGTCCATCCTTGGACAGGTTCCTAGTAGCGTCATCAAGCGGCAGAGGCTTAGAGGGCATAAATCCGAAGGTCGCACAATCAGCAGACAGTCGTTCCGCCAATGCCTCACACGTTCCAGTATTAGAACCATAGAAGATAGAAATGGGCTTCAGATCCTTCTGTGAAATGTTGAGGTTCTTTCGGCTGGACAGACTGGGCTGCTTGGAGCTAGCCATGCTGGGGTTCTTGAAGAGGTTCGTCAAGTCGCGTCCCTCCCGGAGCTTGACCTTCATGTTGAAACCGTCAGGCTTGATGGTGAGTGACTGCTTGATCTTGAGCTTGTAGTTTGGGTCAGCCTTGACCATGTCAAAGTTCTGAAGAAGCATGATCGTAACCTGCGAGTATTAGCTAGTGACACCAGAATAAAGAATGGTACTTACAATTTGAGCTTCTTGCCATGCAAATTCTCGACCGATACAGCCTCGCATACCATTTCCGAAAGGCTTCCAAGCGTTCTTGGGGAGTTTGTTAAAGTGCTCGTCTGCCATCCGCTCAGGCCTGAACTCTTCGGCATCAGGACCCCAGACTTCAGGATCGCGGTGGATCATGTGGAGGAAGAGGAGCAGGGGATCGCCTGCGGAGACGTTGTATTGACCACCGATGACTTCGTCTTTAAAGGGTGTGACGTAGAAGCCTGGTGCTGTGGGCATGAGACGAAGAGTCTCGCGGAAGATCATGTTGATGTAGGGCATCTTGGGGAGATGATCTGCTGTAATGGCATCGTCACCCAATACCTCGTCAACCTCCTCACGAGCCTTTTGTAGTTTCTCAGGGTTCTCGAGGAGGTAGTAGAATGCAAATGACAGGAGACCAGACGTGGTTTCGTGGCCAGCAATGAGGAAAGTGATGAGGTTATCGACGATATTTCCATCACTCATACCCATCCCCGTCTTGGGATCCTTGCCACTCATCATCGCATTGAGAAGATCTTTACCCTCTACAGGATTTTTCCTTCGCTGATCGAGGATATCCTGGCACGTCCTCTTCATCACAGCAGCATGCTTCTTGAAATGGGATTGGGCCCGTATTCTCAACGACTGCACGACGTCGGGAAGGAAGGATTGCTTTTCGGCGTCGATGAGAGCTGCGACCATGCTCTCTATAAAAGGGTGCATCTTGTCGTTGCTGTAGAAGCTGTTGAAGCGGAAGCCCATTGTGCACAGCGCGATGGTGTCGAGTGTCAGTCGTGTGAAGTCATTCCCGACGTCGATGGTAGCTGAGGAACCTGCTCGCGCCCTGTCAAGGTTAGTACCACGACTTTCCTTGGATAGCTGATGACGTACCATTTTAGACAAAGCTGCTCCGAGATTTCTCGCATGTCGGGGAACATCTCTCTGATCGTTAGAGGTCCGAAGAGCGGCATGAGGATTCGATGTGCGATGGCCCATTCCTGGCTATTATGCTGCGCCGAGAAGAGGCCATCGCCAGCTAGAGGCCGTAGCTTCTCAACACCACCAACAACAAGTTTATGGAATCGTGTTTCGTCCGATAGTTCGTCCATGAGATCGCGGCTGCAGATTATGATCTCTGTGTTTCCGCCTACATTTAGTGCGAACAGATTTGCTGCGGTTGTAGTGTTAGAGGCAGTCGGGAATAACGTGCAGCGGTCGGTGACGTACGATAATCTTTGGCCATGTCGCTTAATGATTTCAGGGAGTTTGTGAGATCGATGTCGAGAAGGCTACCGATGATTGGAAGGCCTGCGATGGTTAGCATGTGGTTGCATTCGTTCGTATTCAATGTGATGTACCCTTTGGACCAGGGATCTGTCCCTTGTGCTTCTCATCGTGCTTTTTCGATTCTTGCTTTACTGCCATTTTGTGTAGATTCTGTAGTGTTTTGTGTTCGTAAATAGTGGTGACAATATCGTAAAAGATCAAATCGCTTGCTGTTCAAAGTAGACTGTTGCTGTTGTTGATGGATTACTGCTCAAAGATAGCTTTCTTCAAGCTTATGTTATAGTCAAAAGATCATGAGGCTGAGCAAGCCATTTACGCATCCCAACGCATTGATCTCATTACCCTTAACCGTACTTTAGGTGATAATACCCGGCTGTAACTCCGCATTGACGATCATCAACTCCCGCTGACTACTCCGCCCGCGTCAGCACTTCAAACGCCCGCGGGGTCCGGATACCGGCACGCAGCCTTATAAAAGTCCCCCATAAAATATGCTCCGCGGGCACCCCAGTCGGTAACCCGCGGGCGCCCGACTGTTGTCCACCCCTAAAAATAAGCGGTCAAACTTTGACTTTGACGAATCAGACACAATCGTTATGTCAGGCTTATCCGAAAAAACAGTCTACGTGGTTTGAGTTTGGCAACATCTCAGCCTTGCGTTTTACAGTGACAGCCCCGGAGAACAAGGGCTCCGCTGGGGGAAATTATCATACGGCAAGGGTTCATCACGGCGTCCTTGATGCCCGGAGCGAAAAATATCGTTAAAAAATCTCATCATTGAACTAAACTGAAAAGGTCACAAAGTCTATCTATCCTGGAACGCTTGGCATCCATAAGTATCACAGCACAGCCCCAGCTTTCAGTCCGTTCCCCGACCGCAAGTTTCAGACGTCTCTGATGACGAGCCCATTTCGTAAGCCTGCGCAGTAGGCTCTGGCGATGGTTCACGACGAGGACGACGGCGGAAGCGCACGAGCCGCCACATTCTGTTGTTGGTGTTGGCGACGCCTCCGTTGGGTCGTGCTCGACGGACGAGGAACCATTGTGCTGTCATCAAGACCATGGCGCTGTTCCAGACAAACGCTGCTATCATACCGATAGATACTGCCCACGCAAGAGAGATCTGGATGTAGCAGAGGCCCATGACTGAGAGATCGTCGAAACCGTCGGTCAGGACGAAGCCGGAGAGCATGAGGATGACTTGGCAGACGAACATGTCGAAGTACTTGAGGTTTTGACGCCAGCGCATTCCCATGATTGTTCGAGCCATTCTTGAGCCAAAGAAGAAGTCGAAGAAGTATAGTAGCGATGCGAAGCCTGCAAACACTACCGTGACAAGTCCAATGACCTGTTTACGCGTTAGCTAGGCATTCGCCAGTCTTCGTCTAGAGTCATACCCCGTGTTCAGTTCTGAAATGATCTGATGAGCCCATTGCGATGATTCCCGCCACTAGTCCAGCGATGACGAGAGGCGTAAAGACAAAGGCTCGAAGTACAGACTCCCATTTCCGAACTGTGTGCTTCGCGACAGGTTTATTGATCAGATCACATAACACTGTACTTGACTCCATGAGCAAAATAATGGGATACACCAAGAAGAATGCAATAATCATGCATAGCGCTGCAATAGTCAGTATTACTCAAATCACGTAGCGAGTAAAAAACACACCATGAACATATGTCAGCGTGATGAATGTATCTTGATCAACAGTGTTCACATCAAAATGCTTCGTCGCAAGATCAACAGTGAACAAATTCCCCGTCGCGTTAAACGTATACGGTCCCCCCGAGACATAATTGCTATTCCACGACTTCGACTCCGAGAGATTCGCACGCAATAGCGCTAGGAGACCGCCGACGCCAGATTGATGCCAGCACGTTTCTCGCGTGTGAAGCTTCGAAACCTCATGTTGTAAAAACTGCACCACGTAAGCTGTCCTCTCCGTGGTATTCATGGCCAACGCGTCAAAGCTAATAACTGGATCGGGTTATCTGCCCGTTGAAACAAAACAAAAAAGTAACAAACACGCGATTATGGGGTAGCGAGGAGATCGTATGATTAGAAAGACGATAAAGTAGAATTTAAGAACGTCAGATCGAAAGTTTACGGTAATAAGTTGATTCAGATGTTTTCACGATGGGTACAGGTCCCTTCAAATCCCCCGGTCTAGTGGCTTCTCCGGAAGCATTTCTCTGCTATTCACCAATTAATCCCGGATGCTCGGGGCTGTTTAAGCTTTCTGCTACCCTGTTTCAGAGCCTGTGGTCTTTATCAGGGCGACGTCGAGCAGAAAGTTCCGTAACTGCCGAGTCAGCGGGGCCCACTAAGATAAAGCGACCAGAAATGGGCACAGGGCGCAGTGTGAATGTTGCGTAATGATAGTCCATTATGCTAGTGAATTTTGACAGGGGTAAACGAGGTTGAGCGAGAGAGAGTCCCGATTTAACGCGAGACGGTGACGAATCTCGAGCCCGCGGGCCGAGGGCGTTGGGAATAGTATCATATTGAGGCTTAGAACTTGGACGGCATTTTCGGTATAAAAGTGTTTTAACAAGCTTACTTTCTCAAATGCAGATCTCAACAATCTAGTCTACATGCAAGCAAGAAAGCAAAATATGTCATCGAGTTCAAACCCAAAGTCTTTTATTCGGCGTCTCGGCCAGATGTGAGCATCCCGAACAAACCGTGCTAGTGAACCACGCTGATGATCCTAGCGAGATGTGCGAATCAGCGCTGCATAACCTCAACTACTACTGCAGTACGGCCCTCACCTGCCGCTACACACTCCCGCTATCTCTCCACGGCTTCATCAACCACGACCGAGTCCTCCGACGCTTCGACCAAGCCATTGCCCAAACCGTCCTCCAGTTTCCCTTGCTCCAAGTCGGTCTCGTCGGTGAGGGTACGAAAAAGCCTGCTTGGGTGTCGCTCCCGTCGCTTGATCTCGCAGACCATGTATCCTGGGATGTCCGGCCAAACTCGAAGGACTATGGGAGGGCGTTTGAAGCGAATCTGGAGTATCAGCTTGACGCCAAGTTTGAGGGTGTTGGGACGAGGCCGGGATGGAGAATATGTCTGATGCGAACGAGGACAGACAACTTTGTTGATGTCATGTATATCTGGAGCCATGCTAACCACGATGGCATGGGTGCCAAGATCTTTCACCAAACACTACTCCAAAGCCTCAACTACCCAGTTTCTTCATCGCTACTTCGAAGAGGCTCTCGAGTCATGACGGCTTCTATATGCAAGGACAACTTTCCCCAACCACAAGAGAAACTCGCCAAGCATAACTTGAGCTTGGGGTATGCTTGTTCAGAGATCTGGCATGGCCTTTGTCCTTCCTGCTTCCACTCAGAAGAGTCGAAAGCTCTGTGGGCGCCTATCCAGGCAGATCCTTACATTACGCGCTTCAAGGCCATTGATATCGACGCTATTACTTTGAAGAAGCTTCTGAGCCAATGCCGAGAGAATGATACTACACTTACAGGCCTTATCCACGGAATCGTTCTAGCTTGTCTATCCGTTGATATCAATGAGGGCAACACCGATGCCTTTCAAGTCGCAACAGCAATGGATCATCGAAGGTTCTTACGCAAGGAGCTTCGACCGTCAAAGTATGCCTCTTTTGATCTCGATAATAGTATTCAGAACTGCACTGCGTCCCTCACCCATCTTTTCGACCACGAAATCGTCAGCGACATGCGAGCCCAAGCACGTATAAACAACTGGCCCGCCCAACCCATCGAAGATCTAGAGCCCACGATCTGGAAAGCAGCACAGCAAATTCGCAGAGACATCGAGAAGCGCCTCGACACTGGTGTAAACGATAATATCGTCGGCTTGATGAAGGTGGTGTCTGATTGGCATGATTACCTCAAGTCATTGGAGAGAAGACCTCGAGACTTATCGTGGGAAGTTACGAATCTTGGTGTTATTGATGGCAAGACTGAGGATGATGGTTTTGTGATGGGAAGGGCAAGGTTCTCGCTCAGTGGAAATGTCGTTGGGCCGGCGATTCAGATTAGTATGGTGTCGGTCAAGGATGGGGATTTGTCGATCGAGGTATCTTGGCAGGATCTGCCGGAGATTCATGAGGATGCTCAGAGGTTGGTGGAGAACATGCGAGCTTGGTTGTTGTATTTAGGCGCTTGAGAGTCAAGTTCCTGAATTATAGCGTGTTACAATTTGTTCGAGTTTTAGATATAGATATTATGTTTGCCAGAATCAAGATACCACGTTATAGATGCCAACTTAGAATGTCATAAACACCATGCCTCCATCTAGCTTAGATGGGCTTTACAACTTCCCTACCAACGTATTGTTTTCTTATCAGATTATGTTGTCCTGACATGCTGCCCTGGAAGACTTGGTGATTTCCAGCTTGCTCGATGTAACCTTCAGTCTTTCTGGCAATATCATGAAGGTCCACGAGTCAACAAGCACATTTTCATCCCCCTAGAGAAATACAATTTAGGCAAGTTCTGTGATACTTCACATGCTACACCGTAGTTATCGTCTATCTATTTTTAGATTCAGAAAGTCTCAATAAGCCATGCGTTAGGTCAAAGATAGATGCAAGAGCAAAGTCGTGAGCGCCATCACGAAAATACCCTAGATCATCTTCAGTGACTTGGCGGACCCGCCCAATCCGGCAGAAGAGCAGCCCTGTCCTCACTGGGTTTAGTGCAGCAGGGGCACAACAACACGTATGATCGCGATCCACAAGCGCCTCGTATTCTCATCGCTGTCAACTTCCTTAACTGTTATCAACGGAATCTCACACCGAGATCTACTTAGTTTGAGACAAACATGCTAAAATCTCATGGACATGACTCGTCATGGACATGACTCGTAAGACTAAGCTCTAGTGTTTGAACCAAGATCAACTTCAAGTCAAGGCGTAAATGAGAGGCTTGCGGGCGGCAGTGGAGTCAGCTAAAAATAGCGCACTCAGCTCCGGCTCAGACCATGTTTTCATGCTTGACTGATGAGACACGAAATCTACTCGAGCTTATTGTCCGATTCTATAAATACAAGACGCTCCCGATGAATCCCATTCTTCAGATCCTCCCTAAACTTATCAATCTTATCTCTATTCTTCTCCATAATCTCCCTCTCCTCTCTTCTCTCCTCTTCCGTCAAAGGCGGAGGGAGTATCTCCTCAGGTGGGCTATACCACTGCTCTTCGGGCACTTTCGTCCCATCGACGCCACGCCAGAATTTCTCGACATCTGGGTCATAAGGTAAACGATCAATAAGGGCTTTGATAAGTGCAGGCCGCAAAGGAATGGCGTAGTGAATGTTGCGATCAGCGTCGAGGAAGCGAAAAACTCCGTCTTTGCCGAGGTCTGCTAGACCTAGTAGATCAGGATCGCGATCCATGTTGCGTAGAATGTCGCTTATTTCTTTTTGCTCTGGGGAGAGGTCTTTGTAGGCGATGCCCCCTTCGCTAGAGCAGCATGTTGCTTCATGCTCGGTTGGCTCCTGTATCTCTATGTTGCGCTGAGACATGCTCTGCGAGGTTTTGCTGTAAGGATAGAAGTTAGAAGAGGAAAGCTGTGTTGAACTTGAGTCAGAGAGTCTAGATGCACCTGGTGGGGTTGGTCCTTTGAATCATGAGGGCCATGCTGCATCATTCGGGTAGACATGTGACAACTGTCTTCTAATCCCTGCTGTAAGACCAACCAACAGTCACCTAACCATCAATTGGAAGAGCATGGCTCGATCTAAACGTAATAATTTTTACTAGCGCAGACCATTCTCAAAAGTTCCCTCTTCAAAGTCCTGAATCTGTCTATTCCTAATCAAATCATCCCAAAAAGGTTCTTTGTGCAGCCAACGCCGCAAGGTTTTGATGCCCCCATTGACTGCCAACCAAGTTGACTGTTAATGCCAGGCTCAAATACACCTGCCCCTCTTGAATACCGCGCCAGTAAGCCCAGCACACACATGGCAATGAGAGTACTGAGAGCAAAGTCCTGGACCAAAGCAAGGAGGATGAGAACATCTATTTCCATAACCTCGAACTTCCACGTCTCTCTTGCTAGGAGTAGTCTGCTTGTCTTCAGGCTGCGGGTCATTTTCCTCCAAATCCGTGAGCAAGTCAAGCACCTCCTTGCTCATTTGTTCATCCGTAGCTAATACAATTTTCTCATCGACTTCAATGACAAAGCCTCCGTACTTGGGGAGGAGAACTCCCGCGAATCGAGGGGCAGCTTGCAGCTCATCCCAGTTGGTGACCCAGACAGCGTCTTCTGGGATTTCAACGGTGTACTTGGCATTCGCCATGCTACCGGCGAGCAAAGTGGTTAAGAGGGATGGGACTATAGCACATCAGTCAGTGTTTGGGTACTTCTGTATTATAGAGAAGTCATAGTCGTACTCAGCTTCATTTTGATAGCTTGATGGCAAGTCCGGCCAATGATTTTGTAATGCCAAAGGCTCTAAAGTAGTTGGGACCCTGTAGTGACATTTGGAAAGTTCATGTCCATCAAGAAGTACTTATAGATCAAGAAGAGTCATCATCACATGATGCGTTGACTGTGCCTCTCTGACCAAATCACTGATGAAGCTTGCAGCAATGCTAGCCATGAAGGCAACTGCCATAAAAGGGCTGGTCAATTACATAAAACGATGTTTGTCTGTATGTTGGTTGCAGGGAGAACGCTATGATTGATGCTCATATTTGGCGAAAGTATCAACTCTCGGTCAATCGTCATGATATCAGCAAGGGCTTTGCGCCTGTGCCGCGGTGGAGCAGAGAAATCATCCGGGTTAACCGAGTCACAAGTCTGTAATAATGAAATAATCTATAGGGCCGAAATTACTAGCTCAATTAATAACTATGGCACTGTAATACTCTTGTCCTGCTGTGGAAGTGGCATGTCCAAGTCTCCACAGTGGGCAGGGTAAAAGGACCAACAAAAGCCGCATATCAACAGCTGTCAAATGTTTTAAAATATACGAGAAGACTAAGAGAAATCCTGCTTGTTGGAGGGCCTCAGAATAATCCATATTTGTTATTTTGTATGTTAAGAAATCTTGCTACCTTCCGAGCGGCACTTTAAATCCCTATCTTTTTAAGAATGTTCCTTATTTCACCATTCATGACATTCCAACCTTTCATATGCTCGCTATGACCCGAGCCGAGATGAAAAACTACAGCGTCTTTGCTCGAGGCGCTTTGATGTAAAGGCGCCTGCTTCGCTAAGAACGAAACAGCCTGGACATGCTCATGCTCAACAGCATACGATAGTGGTGTCCGGTTTCTGAAGTCCAAACCTGTCATTGCACCACCGCTACTCTTTAAGAGATAAAGAATCTCTACGGAGCCAGCCATGGCGGCATAATGCGCTGGAGAGCTACACTGCGAGCTCTGGGCGGTGCCTTGATCGTTGACGGAAAAGCCACGTTCGAGGAGATAGGCGACAAGCGCAGGGTTTCCCGAAGTGACGGCTAAGTGAAGCGGCGGTGCGCGGAATGTACTGACCAGCTTTGTTGGGTTTGAATGTCTCTTGAAATATGATCTCTGCTTGTGATGCCGCCATATCGTCTCAACCATGCTTTGGTTCCCCAATGCACACGCAGACGACATAGCGTGTAGAATGTCGTCTTTCTTAGTCGATGGGAAAGCAATCACTGCGTTTTCATGACCATATATTGCAGCTAATTCTCGGGCGGAAAATGTCTTCCCGTGTGCGATGACTCGTGGAAATTTGAACTTTTGCAAGGTCGCTGGACTGTCAGCCCGGTCGTTTTTCCAGTCATGCCCACCATTCGATATCAACAGCTTCACCACATTGCTATGTCCATATCTCGCAGCAAGATGGATGGATGTGATACCCCCTTGAGCGTACCAATCCTTGTTTTTGTAGCTTAGTAGGAGTTTCACTATAGCGTAGTGTCCCCAAGTTGCTGCTAAGTGCAATGGCGTCATGAGGTTCTCGTCCCGTATGGTGCATCGCGCTCCTCGTTTGAGGAGGGCTGTCGCATCTCGTAGCGAACCAACAGTAGCCGCTTCCAGAAGGGCCGCGCTCAGTTCTTCCCGGCTGGCAGACATAGGGATCTGCTCCCGTCAGCGGTTATCACACAAATGAGAAGCCTTTTGGACCTACGTGTGAGGCCCCAGGAGGTCTGAAGCAGGATGTTTGGAACTTGAACGACGATATCCAGCGTCCACACTGGATCAGTGAGCTTTTCAAAAGTCCTGCAAGGCTCGACAACAGGTCAAGTACTAGCTTTGCTAAGTCCCACAATGTCGTTATAGACTCTTTTGCCAATCCTATAATGAACGATGTGACCCAAGTCCCACAAGATGTGAGAGTGGTAATGCCGACTTGAAGATTATCCTTCACTTTCACATCTGGAATAAGTAGGGCGCAGCCGACCCCGCAAGCTAAGCTTATAAGAACTAACCAGCCAAGTGAAGGCGCTGTTGTGGCTTCGATTACCTGACGTTGGAAGCGATGAGAGGAGCTTATGGAGGGTGAATCAAAAACACTAAATGAGAAACCCGTTCCCCGGGAAGACTTTATCGTCCTTGAGATATCGCCATGTCCTTTTATCTCGGAATGAAGTTGAATGAAGGAACTTTGCCTCCGGCCTGTGGGCCTTCATTAAATCAACGTCAGCGGAACTCTTTTGATGAGAATTGAAGTCACAACTTACAGCTTGAGAACCCCTACTAGACTTTTGACGAAACTATTTTGCTCATCCAGCTCCTTGCTACAATTCTTGAGCGCAGAGTCAGGAACTGCAAGTCTGAAGCGTTTCTAAAGATTTCTGTCTTCGGCATGGTTGCCTCTTGTCTGTATCTCTTGAGCACTGGCCTCGACCAAATTGAGAACCTTCTGAAATGAACTGAGAACAGAATGAAGTACATCGAGGCGTAGACCCAATTCTCCATGCAAAAGATGGCGGAACTGAGTCATAGATCCAGAAATACTTTCGCAACTCTCCATAATCGATGTTAGGAAGGATGGTGCTTCATGCCATTGTTGTTTGGTGTTTCTTAACAACAACACGATCTAATCGTAGCTCTTAATTGTGGCATCAGCCATGGAGTCTAGACGGTTGAGTGTTATAGCTTCCATTTTGACAAAGTAAAGTCGTATTAGTCAAATACCAATACCGCCAGAGGAGAATGATAAATTTATTTCTTGGCTGTGTGCGGTCTTTTAGGCACCGAGGCAGTTATCTTGACATCTTCCACTCATCTTTCAATTGTTTGTCGACTCACAAGTTAGTGGGTTGAAAACAAGGCTGCACTGAGAGCTGCAATTGGCGGGCGAGAACGCCACTTGTGGATGGTGGTGTTCTTGGTTGGGCCTCAACAGCCCCATTGAGCAGTGAGCATCAATCTCATCAACGTGGCTTTGTATGACTGGCTTGGACATATTCTGTGGCTGATTTAGCAGCACGCGAGAATAGGGACTCTGACATTCCTTGTCTCAGTTTCGCTTCACTTAGTGGTGTTGTAGCCTATAGATAGCTGGTGCTTGAGAGTCCTAGGTTGATAGGCAAGCCACACTTTTTAGCAACGGGCTTCACAATGACAGTGACATGCCAGGGATACAGAGAGCGAATCATAATCACCAGCCCTTCGTCACTGTCGCAAACATATCGAAGTCTTCCCTCTCTACTCCCACTTCTTACGCGGGGAAAAGAGAAACCATAAAGAGAAATCAGGCCCCGGTTTCCTGCCCCAATATACACTGATTCTGTCTCTTCTTCAGGCAATCCATCATGTGCTCCGATTTCTTGGCAGACATCAACAACAACCATGCAAGGGAATGTCGAATGGACTGAGGACCCAAGTTTGTCAGCGGTATAAAGGCCATCACAGCTCTTGGCCAGCTCCTCCTGATTACACGATGCGATTTGGATGTACCGACCCTCGAGGTCCCTGGCAGCTACGACAGTCGCGGCAGACTACTCACAATTGGAGAGAAGGTCCAGATCTGTTCAAGATTGTACCTAGATGCGTTCGCCGCATCAGAACAAAGTCTAGATAAGCTTTCTAAGACTGCTGGGGAGCTGGCGCATACTCGCGGTTCGGTATGGACTTTTCCAATATGTTATTACCTACGACCGAGTCTATTCTAGTCTGATCATTAAACCAGCTTCACCGTGTAACAGAACTGTTTCGCAAATACAATCCCGCCGTTTCAGTATCTGCTTTCCATGAGGAATGGAAACGGGTAGCCGACTGCTTCAATAACGCCAAGCAGCAGGCGAGTGCATCTATCGAATGTTGGACTCATCTGCTCTACTTTATCCAACAATTTAAAGGGCTTATTGATGAAATGATTAGTAAGTATATCTGTTGTGTCGAGTGTCTTGAATAGTCGGATTGTTAACTGTGTGATACCCAGCGGATAATAAAAAATCGAGTATCCGCTTAATTGCAACGTTAGAAGATGCCAAAGCAGAGATTGAGTCACGTCGTCACAATAGTAGGTCCGCATTGCATTGAATACCCTTTTGTACTATGATCTTACTTTCACTAGTTGATCGAGAGTCCCAGGCTCAAAAGGATACCCAGAGATTCGACTTCACATATGCCGTCCCACTCTTGATCACTGTATTCTTAGTACTATTTCTCCCTGGTCTTTTTCTCAATACTATGATTTTGTCTGCCATGTTCCTTTGCGCCCTCCTTATCCTCCGAGAGGGAGTTCAGTCGAGTTATGGGGCGACGTTAACCGACGACAATGGAGATCAAAGTCGTGATCTCGAAGTCGAAATAGAACGTCTAACTTGCAAGCAGAAGCGTAACGTACGTTATCTATCTCCATCCATCATTATCTGATTACACCGCATTGAAATACCATTCCTTATCTTCTAGGCCGCCATTGGTGAAACGCTCCAAGAAATAGGCACCTCACTGGCATCTGCGATAGGCGGAGTGCGAGAGATTCACGACTCCTACAGGGCGGTATCTGAGAGGCTCAACAGCATGAGCCTGGAGAAGATCGGCCGTTTTGAAAGGACCATGCGTAATGTCTCCGACATGATCAGTGGGGATGAGTCCTATCTTCACAACCGCCCGACCCATCACCAGCCACGAGAATCGAAGCATGTGACGGTAAGTCTGGCGTTATCTTCTTAAGTTGAAATAATTAAGAAGCGAGGGATGCCTAACGCGATGCAGGAACTGCGTGAACTTGCCGTCGAGTTGCGCCTGACGTTTTACATCATGTTTGAATGGTCATTACTTCATATGCGAATCTTTCAAGATATATTTACCCCAACTCTACATGAGGTTCAATCATTCAGCTCTTTAGCTTTGTTAGTCAGTCGAATCGACTTATCTAGTGATAGACTTAAATTACGCCCTGCCCAACAAGGACAATCGACTCCCCGACAAACCGCACAACTACACTCTAGGAGCTCTATTGAAAATACTACTATACCTCCGGCATACTCTGCGAACTCGGATGTCTATTTCGCTCAGCCATCTTCCCAAGGATTTAAGGATACATTGACTCTGAATGAAGTAGCAGGGATCGCTGAGATTGAACTTGACAAACTATATCGTAAGGTAATCATTTGCCAGTCGATCTCAATTTTGGGCTCGTGATACTAATAAGGTCCGCATTTGCAGGCCCCAGGAAAGCGCGATAAGCTCGGTACAGGCGAGGGTGACAGAGGTATATACTACGACTATGCCAACAGTAGTTAGGGAGTCTAGTGAAGCACAAAAGTACATCTTGGATACAAAAGAGGAGAGTTTGCCGGCGCTTGGAGGACCAAGTCGACAGGCAATTGCCGAGCGTCATAGGTTTTGGCGGTTCAGACCTCGAGATCGAGGTTAAATACTACTCAGGGCTGTCCATACATAGTAGTGATCCCATATTTCACAAGAGAAGACTCTCAGTGCACGCATCTGAAGTTGTCGAAACAGGAGCATCTCTAATCCCGAGATGCACAAATAGATATAGTATAAGTATCAGCTTTGCCAGTGCTAGTGGCTAGGCAATAGTACAGAAGCAAGTTGATAGTGACGAAAGAAATTTAGATGCCGCCCTCCTCCACAGGCTTGGACTAGACTCGAACAGTATCCTATCAGTGCAGTCTTTCGGCACCCCCAAGCCATAAACCACACAGGAAATGCACATAGAAGCCCTCACAAGATCGACTACCGCGCTCCTCGTCTTCATGATCAGCGCACTGAGAGCTCCCTCAAGGTGAGCTTTCCTCTAGCAGTCGCTAGGAGATTGTGCGAGTTGCTTCATCTCTTGTCAGCTTAACTTCATCGGGGAGATTATATCCTAGGAAGACTCACACATTGGAAGGACTTTGGACCTGCCTCCCAGCCATCACAGTACCACTGAGGGCTCTGGTTCAGAGAACCGCAATGCTCGTCAGTGTAGTAAGTACACGTGTAACAGAGCTGGGCGCCACTGATCTGTGTCTTTCCGTCAAGAGCAACAGAGTGCACCTCCCAGACATCGCTCGAACAAGCATTGGGACCGATAGTACCGCCATTGGAGTACTCGGTACAGGTCGAGCCCGATTGGCCGCCGAACTTTTGGCATCCGTCGAAGTCGCCTTCATAAATTCGGTAGTTAGTGTCGCCCTCTGCTTTGCAGTCGTCGACATTCTTGTAGGCCGCCACTATGGTAGTATTAGCAGGCAAGATTTATGTGTTGTTAAGGATATAGTAACGTACAGACATAGCCTTCAGAGAGGGCGGCTAGGCCGCTGATGACGGCAAGAGACAAGAGCATTGTGTCTTTCGATGCTTGTAGAGTATTCCGGAAGTCAGATAGGTTGGATGTTGGGTTGCTTGTTCTGAGTTACAAACAATAGTGATGCGCCAGCCCTTTATATAGATATCGTACTTCGCATATATGCAGTCCCTCATACTCAACCAGGTCTCGACTCCTCCCTTGTGCCGCCTGATTAATACACACGTATCATCTCAAAGCCAAGGTACTGAAGTAGCCAACTTTGGACAACATCAATGGTCCTCCGTAGCAGTGCATTCCGCTCATAGATCCTACAAACTCTAGAAATCCTTCGGCTTTACGGAACACAATACTTGTAAGGCCGACTGAATGGCGAACTCACCAATCCGGTATCCTTGAAGATAACTCAGTGGGCCGAGAGTTGCAGATCTTCCGCCAGGAAGGAAATTCAACATTTGCCGAGTTGTGGGAGGATTTGTGTGAGATCCTTCGAAAGTATAATCTGCCAGGGTTAGTTGCCTACGGCAGCGGGTCTCATCTGGATATCCGGCTGGTCTAGCGACCATATCTCAGCAGATGGATTAGTAGCACAAGGTCTGAATGATATGTATCAGAATACAGGGATCTCAAGTTGAGTCTGATCTCGCTTATATTCAGATTACTACTCCAACCAAGTTCAAGAGCCTTTAGATTGCCGGATCGCCAAATTCACGCAAATCGCTAAATAAGGAGAGCTTTCACACCGCTCCTTCTTTTTCTTTCCCAAATTAAGGTGCCTCGTGTAATCCCGGACGGCTCGTTGCATATTCTGAGGGATGAGTGGTAATGTCACTCGGAAGTTCAACCTTGGTTTCCAAGGGATAGAACTGATGCTGTTGATCCTGAGCCTCCTCTGTTCCCTTGATGTTCTTTCTGCCATTCCCAAATCGCCGCCAGACAAGCAATCCGATACCACCGAGAATCAAAAGACCACCAATGATGGCGCCAGCGGCTACACCTGCCGTTGCTCCTTGAGATAGTTCGGACCCTGATTTTGTAGATGAGATGGTTGAGGTGGTCGAGGTGGATCAAGTGTGCTCAGTATCCGTCTCTGACCCAGTCGTCAATGCCGATGCGTGCTGTCCAGAGGCTGAAGTTGCGAGTCCTGGTCCAGTGGCTGTGGCTGATATACTGGCAGACGTAGTCTCATCAGCCTGGGGTGAACTGACATTAAAGTAGTCCGATCGAGCGACTTGGCCTTGACTGGACTTAAAAAGTGTAAACCAGTAAACAGAATCCTCATTACCCTCTGCTAATCCGAGAAAGTCGTACTCAGCCAGCCAGTAAGTTGGATTTTCCGATCCATTTCCTAGTCACCTGAATTAGCAAAATGAGTGCAAAGATGAGAGACCTGTAGTGCCATACTAGCTAATGATCTGTAGGCGCTGACCCCGTTCAGAGGAATTTGATAGATTTCGATGGCAATTTGGTCGATGTCTGTTTCGTATTTGATCTGGATCTTGGCACCTTGCTCATAACGTTTGTTTTTGGTCATATCGGTATCTGAAGGCTGCTTGGAGCTCGATTCTGGAGGTTGGATGAATTTGGAGTCACAGCAGGCGAGGCTGGCAACTCCGACAACTATTAAAGCAAGAGATGTCACCACACGCATGGTGAATGGGTTAGGATTGTATATTGCCAGATAGGCTTGTCTACAGTGACAATAGATAGTAAAGGGATTAGAAATGCTCTGTTAATTTACAACAGCCAGCACTTGAGTTTTAACTCATTTACTAGACTGAACCCAGTGGGCTGTTAAATAGACTAAGGCTGAATTCCGGATACCGGCATTCTGTAATAAGCTTAGTTAAATAGTAGCAACCTTATAATCTAGTATTATTTATAGAGTAAAGAGGCTAAATTAAACTAATTTATTAAACTTAAAATAGTTTATATGTAATAAATAATAAATGTCTTAATAGTCTGTCTAGTAGTTCTTAAATACTTCTTTATAGAAATAATAAAGAAATTAAATTTCCTACTGCTACTCTCTTATCTTAAGATGCTAAAAGATGCCGGGCATCTGTACTAAAAATAGACTAATATTTATCTAACCAATCAGGCAACAAGCCATAGAATATTATTCTCAGCTAAAAAGACCATACCAGGATATGAAATAGGATCGTCCCGCTCATGTCTACATCTAGCAGGAGGCGAAAGACAAGCGGAAGAGAGCCGCTCGACGATCAATTACCCTAAGTTCTGAAGAGGGGCTTGGAGGTAAATGAGTCTATTAGGAGGAGAAACATATATACGGAGTACTTGTTGCTACGATTGGGAAAGGGAGCTTTAAAACACCTTGACCTGTAGCCTTCAAGGTCGTTGATAACATACTGATTACTGAGAAGGTTGTCGAACAAGCAGCTCGGCGGTTGCGTTTCTTGCCATGAAGCTTCCCTCATATCGCAATATGTCCAAGTTGACCCAAGGATCAGACATCGACTTCCTCAGGAAGTGAACACAACCCATTCCCGTCCAAACCTCATCGCACCTCATCCCCAGACCAACAGGAAGGAATTCTTGAACAGATGGGGGCTGACCAACGTGAGGCGATGGAATATTGCGGAAGTTGAGCATCCATCTATCTGGTGGAGGCGCGTCGGTGACCATTTTCTCAGGAACGAACTCAAACTCCACCATCTTTCTTCCAGCGGGCCTCTCCGTGCTGCCGGTGACAAGGCGTGTACCTGTGAACTCTTGAATAAAACTCTTTCCAAGTACCTTGGGAAAGCCAAGGAGCTCTCGACCAGCGAAAATGGCGGCGTCGTTATCAAGAATGAACAGAAGGTTATAGTGGAACTTTTTGCCCTTGTAGGTAACCTCTACTTGATGGGCATATTCAGTATAGGACCCAACAGGGCTCATTCCGTAGCTGAGGAAGAGAGAGGTCATAAGCGGCTCTTCCTCTAGTTCGAGAACATCTGGGACAAGATGGGCGACCTGAGATGCGGCAACGCGATATGAGATGCCGACTGCAGTAGTATTGGTAAAGATTCCTCTTGCTCTTGAGTATGCTGGCATAAATGTTGGCATTGATTCGCCATTCAAAGGCAATGTTCCCTGAGGCATGATTGCGGTGGGTTTGTGCAGTCTTAGAGGCGTTTGGAAATGTTAGTGTATATGCGTGAAGGTTTGTAAATAAAAGTACCCCAGTTCTCAGATTTGGACTATGAGGTTGACTTAAATAAACGGCTTGCTGTACTGGTATGTCTTGTCTTCTTCGGCAAACCTGCAGTCCTCGCGTTGATGCCGTTGCGTTGCCCGCACACCTCACCTTATTAACCTCGTGATTTGCTGACGTTGCCTGCAGAGGCTAAACGTTTGCAAGATAGGTTGATCGAGGAGCCCTCATGAGACTGACCAACCCATCATATGTCCGTAGTGTCTGGGGCATGTGTACCTCGGCTCGCGAAAGTCACACCACCACGATGAGCCCACTTGCTTCTTTGTCTGTCACGACCAACGAATACGCCAGATGGCCTAACCTAAATTACTTCACAGCAGTTATATTTACTGCCTGTGGCATACCCAAGTCACAAAATCGGCAACAAAAAGCTTGCCTGGAGTTCATTATCTAAGGTTGCAGGGTGATCGGATGGATGTATCATGGAGGGTCGCTCGTGATGGCCCCTCTTATCACGCTATGCATCTGTCTCCCGAGGGTTCCGATAAACGATTTCTTCCTGCTTCAATCAACGTGGTCCAACTTCGACTTGATACATGAAGCCTTTCTCAATTGACAAAAATGGCGCGGCCTCCTTTGAATATGACCTCACAGCACAGACGGCGGCAGAATGCTTTGTCGCAGCGAAACTATCGTATGTTATACATGCCAGTCTCGTGCACGCGGCTAACAGCCTGAACAACAGGCACGCGCCAAAGAAATAGGAGACTTATGCTGGAGAATCTAGCCATCTCTAGCATCATTTTTCCATCTACCATGGATGTCTCATGCATGCATGGCGTAGTAGCGGCGCAGCATAACTATCAAGACCGAGCGGTTGGACCAAGTCAGTTGGCAAAAACCATCTGTCCTAATGTCGTCGATGCAGAATGTCACAGCTTAAAAATCACAACGGCATTTAAGGCTTCTGACTTCTTCTCCTGCATCGACTCCTGCCCAGAACGAGAACGTCGTACTTTTTTCCTACTAATGACAAAAGAGCTCTTTGGTATCCGGAATATCATCAAATATGGCCTCATCTTCCTAGGATATCCCGTGAGCCCCTCACTTTACGACAACGCCATGCATCTTCCAATGAGCCAATGGATTCATGACATTCAACAAAGTCTAGGCAGCTTTGATCTCAGAGCCGCAACGAAGGCCGGTATTAGTGTCCTAGGAAAATTAAACATACCGTCGGGACATAATTCCAGGATTCACGAGATAGTGACACCCCCATTAAGTCACTTCCAGCCCAAAGACTACATTCTTCTCTGCCGAGTTTCGTTTGTGTCTGCTGTTTCCATGAATGCAAGACATCTGGGGATCCCATGGCACGACCTCATATCTTTTGAATCCAAATCGCCATTTCCTTGCCTAAGAGAGAAGCTCATACAACAAGAACTATTGGAAGATGGCGAAGACACTACGGAGCAGGCAGCTCAAATGCGTCTGATACTCAAAGATTACTTGAAGAACATACAATCAGATCTTGTGCCCACACAAGCACAGCTAACGATGGCTCATCACCCAACACTGGATCTCATTCCATGGCCAAACTTTCGCTCCAAAGCCATCACCGGAGTACATTCAACCCCACCGTTGATTGACAGAGAGGATTTCTGTCTTGACTTACTCAACGACGGTCTTCGATGCTGGGGCTTTGCAAACGGGACCTCTTTGCCCTCCGCGGCGCCCTGGGACGCTCAGAACTGGGAGGCAGCGCCGTGGTTTCTGGAGAAGTGGGAGCATCTCACTGACGGAAGAGACGGGGACGAATGGAAGATAAGTGAACGGTGGTGGTCTATGGGTGCTAGGTCGAGTGTATAATAGAGAGCGGGTACAAGCTTATTTTGACCTGTATTTGGAGAGAATCAGTAGATGAGAAACACATCATGACAATTTCTTTTTGGCGAGTACGACTATTTTGCTGATGCAAGTAAATCTTATCGAAGTGATCATGACACTGCTAAGATCTGCGATCAACGTTGCCTGCATTAGTGCCAAAGACATGTCACGACATATGCATATAACGTCATGCACAGCAGCCGAGGTATTGGAATTTGAGTAGTATTCATTACTGAAGCTCGGAAGACCTCAAGATATCGAAAGAGTTCTTCGGCCCGAATTCTTTACCCGTACAAGCTGTTGACTATTTGGGCCAAAGAAACGGCGCCATTGGCCAAGTTATTAGAATGCATCTTGACTATAGTGAATCAAACCAGTCTTTCAAGGCCGAGGTATATTTAAGCACGATATCCATCCAGCGTCCTTTTGCCGTGTTTGGAAAAAAACCACCACATATCTAATCACAACAAGCTCACATCCATCATGCAAGCATTCCAATACGGCGGCCCAGAATCTCCATTTGCGCCTCAAACACTTCTCATCCCTACGCCACAACAGGGCCAGGCCCTCGTCTCAGTCAAGGCAGCCGGCCTTTGTCATACTGACGCCCATTATGTTGATGGACACGGCATCTCTATGCTGGGATCTCTTCCAATTACTCTTGGGCACGAAGTAGCCGGAACTGTCGTCAAGCTCGGATCAGAGCCATCACCAGTTCAAATCGGCGATCGCGTGGTAGTCGCCCTAGTAGCTCATCCCGTTGAAAAGGCAACACGATCCACAACGATTGGGCTCGGCTACGATGGCGGCTATAGCGAGTTTGCCATAGCTCATTATGAACACCTGGTCAAGATTCCAGAGGGAGTATCCTTCCCCCAAGCAGCTGTTGCCACGGACTCTATCTCCACGGCATATCACGCTGTAGTTGTGACCGCTGGTGTCAAGGAGTCAACGACTGTCGCAATCATTGGAATCGGCGGCCTCGGCCTCAATGCAGTTGCGATATCTGTACTGCAGGGCGCCAAGGTCTATGGAATTGATATCAACGAGGATAAATATGACGATGCGAAAGGTTTGGGGGCGGTCGCGTGCGCCTCTAGTCTCGCCAATTTCTCCGATGTTTCATTCGACGCCGTTATCGACTTTGTTGGCACCACAGCAACAATTTCTGCGGGAATTGCCGCTGTCAAGAAGGGTGGCACTATTGCGATGGTTGGCCTGAATGGACAGGGTGTGGAGGTCTCATCACTGTTGTTGGTTACGAAGAGTGTTAGTTTGAGGGGCTCATTTGGCGCGTCGAAAGAGGAGTTGGTGGAGGTCTTGAAGTTAATTAGCTCTGGAAAGATCGTGCCGAAGTTGAAAGAGATTCCCTTTTGGGATGTACCAAAGGGTTTGGAGGATATAAAGAAGAACAAGGTTGAGGGCCGTTTGTTTGTCCGTCCGAGTCTGGAGTAGACGACCTTTGTAGTACAAATCTTCCTAGCTATATTTGATATTTCCAAAAATTGACTCTCTGCTCTATAAGAAGGTCAAGTCTTATGCTCGGACGGTCTATTCATGACTGCTATCTCTAGTCGGCCCCAAAACTTGGACACCAGACGAAGCTGATCTGAGAAGTGTTTGGAAGTCACGATTGATCCGCGAGTTTATTAGTCTATTAATTCTAGACGTACATAGGTAATAAGAACTTTCTGACCTCTTTCCGTGCGTTTAGCAAGAATTGAACCAAGTTAGCAACAGTAAACCTCCCTAGACAACCTGTCATCCGCAGTACTGGTGGGCCACCATGTATTTTACGTTATCTCCAGCCCAGCACATCTCTATTATAATTTATGTTGAACTAAACATGGAGACTGTGCTCGAAGCTACAGATCAACCTGGAAGTGAGTCCGAAGCCTCTCACCGTAAGTGTAGAAGATCCATGGAACAGGAGTAAAAGCAAGGGTTATAAAACCAAGGACGCTGTTACCCCAGCCCAGCCCAAGCTTCGAGTACAGAGGCTCAGCTGTGAGGTCAAGGAAGGCTCCGAAGGGTGAACGGACTAACAGATTGGCCGCCATAGCAGAGGCAGCTGCCTCGGCCCCAAACGCATCAACTAGGTAAATCTGACCAGGGATGACGACAAAGAGGGAGCCAAATCCCACAATGAATGTGCCGATGATAGGGACGATCCAGTGGACACCATTTTCTGTCGTCCAGCCATAGATGAAAAGGCCAAGTGGAGTAATAGGGCCGAGCCATTTCATGAGAAGAAGGCGATCCTCTGGTCTTGGAGCGGCTTTCTCTTCGCCCTTCTTGCGACCAAGGAGCTTGTCGCTGAGGACAGAGAACATGAGGAGGCCTAGACCCATGCCGATTCCAAGACCAAGATATGCGAGTCCAGCGACCCCCGGGTTGAAACCATATACATCTTGGAAGACGGAGGGGAAGGTGGTGAAGAGGAGGAAGATGAGGCCGAAGAGAATGCCAGTGTATAGTGATACCAGGAGCACGATTGGGGAGAATATGAGCAGCTTCAGTGGTCGCACAATGGCACGTGCCAGCATTTGGCCAGGAGTCTCATCTCTGCTCAACTTGGCTACCAGTTTCTCGTTGCCAGTTTCTTTGCGCATTCGAAGGGCTTTCTTTTGCAGAATGACAGTGTAGTTTGTTTCCTTCATGAGGGCAAACGTGACAACAGCGATGATGCCAGACTGTGATGTATGTTAGTAATCAGAATTCGCTGCAGATTGAACAATGACCTACCAAAATGAGGAGGATGCGAAATGTCCATCGCCACCCAACGTTCTCGGAGACAAATCCTCCAATGATCGGCCCAATCACCTGACAACAAGTCAGACATTACAATAACATGTCGTGAGTGGAGAGACTTACAGGTCCAAGAAGCGGCCCAACAGTGAAGAGAGCCATGGCCTTTCCTCGCTGCTCCTGAACGAACAGATCGGCGACAGTACCTCCGCCAATACTCATTGGGCCTGAGGCAGCACAGCCAGCGATGATTCGAAAGACGAGAAACATGGCGACGTCTGTGCTGAAAGCACAGCCCAATGTGAAGGCGATGTACACCAAGTTGCAAAAGTAATAGATAATAAGGCGCCCGTATAATTCTGAGAGAGGTGCAAGCAGAAGAGGACCTAGTGCGAAGCCCAGGACGTAGAGACTGACTGTCATGGCTGTGACTGTAGAGTTGGTGATGTTGAACTCATCGGATAGTTCTGCTGCTCCTGGGGCAAACATTGTCGCAGCCAGATTTCTGTTCGATACTTAGTGGCATGTTCAACACGGTTTGAGATGAGTAGATGCTTACGCGGCGAGAGTGAACAGACTCACGATAGCAAGGTGTAAGTTCTTCTGTGCCTTGGACCAATTGAGTGGATGTTCAGGATCATTAGGTCCATCCCAATCAACAACATTGGGATTGGACTGAGGCTCATCAACCATTGTGCCAGTAGTCGACAACGGTTTCTCTTCAGTCTCAGCCCCAATATCTTCCCGTGCACCAGCCTCCAACTGATCATCCTGAAAGCCTGATTGCGACATCTGAGGCGTTGTCGACATGGCTGTTGTGAAAATGGGGAGTATTTCCTCTTTGGACCAATTTGTTGGTTATAAGATGTGATATTTCTTACTGGGATGATAAGACTACGTGCATGCTGCATGCGACGTGAAACTTGTGGATCTGCAAAACAAAAAAACCTTCTCGTGAATATTTGAGATGGTTTGTTATATGGACGCGCTGCGAGGTGTGTGGGGTATACAGTAAGCTGAGTGATGCTATGCCTGCATGGCTGGAGCATCGGGCCGGACATGGGGAGTGGGCCACGGAGGATCGGAGCGGAGGATCGGAGCGGATGATGACCAGATCCGGGAGCTAACAGGGATTGTGCGTCAGATGAGATGCAGGACAAATACCGTAACCTGGCTTGAGTTATTCCCTCTTGGTTAGAATCTCACTCTGTCAGCACATTAATTATTCCTCGACGTCAAATTTATTCCGAAACTCCACGGCCACCATTTCTCCTCCGTTTGTTTACATTTTTCTCACCCAAGCTTTAGTAATTCCATCAAAACAGACCCTAAATCCATGGCGGACCAGACTACAGAGTGGGGGCCTGGGAAAACACCGCAGGGTAGAGCCCGTCTCCCCTCGAGCAGACCACGCGAAAAGCCGCAGCTTTCATGCAACCTGTGTAGAAGGAGAAAGTACGTATGCAATGCGCTTTGCCGTCTCTCTTTTCCGTTCCTCTCCGCTTTGACCCTCCCCCACGTGCTGACGTTTTCTGCCCTGTTTTTGTAAGACTACGATGTGACCGCCAAAGACCCTGCAGTAGCTGTGTGCAACGAGAGCTTGGGCTGTCGTGCACGTACGCTTCTGACAGAGTCGCAGGAGGCGATGCGGCACACCAGCCTCGTGTAACCACACAGGATCGCATCCGCCACCTTGAGAGTCTTGTTTTCGATCTGATGCAGCAGTCCTCCGTCAGCCAGGGCCATCACGGAGGAGGAACGCCTTGCTCCCCCGTCGGAAGTACCCGTTCCCCCGTGGACACGGCTGTCGCTGCTACACCCGCTGATGATTACGGGAGCATGCAGTCGCGAGGGGCGAACTACGTGGGGAGTTCGCACTGGGCTGCTGTTCTCGACGGGATTGCCGAGCTCAAAGATCATTTCGATAGCGAGGAGGAGGCGGCGCATCCTGATGTGCATGGGGTTGAGTCGCCTGCCGCGGAGATGACTGGCCCGCAGCTGTTCTACGGCTGCCCCAAGCCCGCTAGCAAGGACGAGATACTGGCGTCGATCTTAACCCTAAGCCGCCCGGTAGTAGACCGATTGGTCTCACGTTATTTTAACTCGTTCGAAATGTCTCCCGGTTAGTCATGTCATACAGCTTTGGCTATATCGTGCAACCACGCATGCTGACACCCCGCGCCCAGCCGTGCTACACAGCGTGGAATTCCTCAAGGAGGTACGGAAACACAACCCTAGGACCTTATTCAGATTGACTAATCCATTTGAGCATTAGTACGAAGACTTCTGGAATGATCCATCTGCAGTGTCGCCCCTCTGGTTGGGCCTTTTGTTCACAATCATGTGCTTGGCAACCCAATTCGAAAAGTTCCGCCTCGACCCTGGCGTACAATCCCCCGCGGCTCTTTCAATGGAGAGAGATCTTCAGAAGATGGCGGATACGTACAGGCTACGGATTGGCCAATGCCTTGTTCTTGGCAACTACACCAAAGGCGGGCCATACGTGCTGGAGACGCTTATGCTGTACATAGCCGCTGAGGTGTTTTCGAGCACAGATGCGAAGATCGACATTTGGATCCTAATGGGGAACACGGTTCAGATTGCCTTACATATGGTAAGCTCAGGGTCTCTTTGAGCTTATTCCCGGGCTAACGCGCCCCTAGGGCTATCATCGAGATCCGAAGCATTTCAAGGGCATGTCATTCTTTGCCACGGAAATGCGGAGAAGGGTCTGGGCGACTCTGGTCGAGATGGATCTTGGTCTTTCTGCTCAGATGGGGCTACCAAGAATGATCAAGCAGTGGCAGACTGATACACGGGAGCCGTCAAATCTCCAAGACAATGACTTTGACAAGACAACTATTGGAATGCCCCCGTCGAGGCCAGACACAGAATTAACCCCCATTCTCTACCGTCTTGTCAAAGCAAGATTGACGACAACGGTCGGATATATATGGGACTTTGCGGCTGATGTCCGACCGTACACATACACTGAGGTGGAGAGAATGGATAGCAGACTAGATGAGGCACGCAAGTCGATCCCAGACTGTCTCAAGTGGCATTCCTTCGCCCGCTGCATCACAGACTCTCCGCAGAACATCATGCAAAAGGTCGTTCTGGAAACCTTGTTCTACCGCGCAAAGATCGTTCTCCACCGAAAGTTCATGTTTGGTCCCCCAGCAAACTCTGCTGATTCCAAACGTATCGTCTTGGAGTCAGCACTCAAGCTTCTAGACTACCAGCACATGCTGCAAGAAGAAACACAACCTTTTTGTCAGCTTTACCAAGAAAGATGGAGAGTCTCTTCATTAGTTAACCACGATTTTCTCCTCGCTACATCCGTGTTACTGTTTTATCTGCAGAGCACGAAACGCGAGGGCATGCAGGTTTCTGAGTCAGCGGCGATGGATGAAACCATCCTGGTGTCCCTCAGAAGATCTTACGACATCTGGTTACAGTCAAGCAATTCATCCAAAGAAGCGAGGAAAGTTGTGAAAGCATTGGCTGTAGTCCTCGGAGTCAATAATACCTCAGATGCAGATTCAGGGTTCGACTCGAGCATGTCGTTCGGCGTTCCTTCGGGCTATGCCTCTTCGAGCATCAAAGATTATCAGCCAGGCAAGTCATACACCAGAGAGGAAGTGTTGAAGCTGACATGTGGGGCAATAGAGATTCCATCAGGTCTCGGCTCACAGTTTCCAATGCTTGATGGCACGATGATGCCGAACTGGGCCACGTTTGCGTATGATTTACTGGCTGCGCCGATGGCTACCCCGAGTAATCAGTGGCAAGCAATGGATGGTAAGTCAACCTTGAGAGTCCCACATACTTTCAGGGTTTAATAATTAGATCCGTAGAGACGGTAGATGCAATGGGGTCTCTGACATGGCCATGGAACTTGTAATGACATGCATTGGGTGAGAGGGTGGATAAAATGACATTGGCAAGCAGAATTGGCTTGGAAATAGGCATTTTCGCGGTATTACCGTGATACTCCGCAGGTTGTTGAGGTGCTCACATCCTTTTTGAGGCCAATCACTGCGACCCAAGACATTGAGTGGCAGCTTGGAGGCGCCTGGTTCGTCGTATACGAAAATTCATAGCGAATTCGACCCCTGTAACCTGAGTCTTCTGGCTGAACTCGTGAATGCGGGCCGTCCCGAAACGGCCGATGACGAAAAAGGTCATGACCTGTCAGCGGAAAAGCATCCTGACACCCCACGCATCACTCACCGAGAGCGGAAATGATGAACGAATGATTAACGTTATAGAGTAAGCGGGAACACGTTCATTATGTGACGACTTATTTGTTAAAGTGTCACGAACAATGAACAGACCCGCCTGCAGGTGATGAAATGTAGAGCACAGCCTGGATGGACAGGGGGCCTATCACAATGGATCATCTTATCTGCGGCGCAGTTTCTTGTACGTAGTAAGCGAACAGAAGATTCCGGAGCCGAAGTGTCTTATGTATCCGAGTTGAGCTTCTGGGGGAATGTTTCGAGAATAGAGTCGCTCCGGCTTTCGCGGACGGAAAGTAAACTAAACTTACCATTAGCGGCGGCAGATCGAGGTACCCGTAAGAACTAAGCCACCGAATGCCAACAGGGGTACGAATCCACGTCGTGTCACTGGTTGTCTTGGCAGTACAACCTCGACGACAGAGTGCGGCTGCCGTAAGCTTCTTGGCGTGCAGATTGCGGGATAATACTGAGCTCACACGAGAAGCACATAGCGCCATCTGAGATGCTAGGTCCCGGATTACCCGTGGGATTATCCCATTGGACCGGGGCGGCTTCCGCCGTAAACAAGGTTATGGAGGGGTCTAAGCGAACAATTTTATTCTCAACGTATCGAGACACATTAATCGAGGGCAATCCTTTGCAGAATCAACACATTTTGGATCGTTTAGTGTTGTACAAAAGGTATTTAACCGATGGTGCACTGACAGGTGGATCAGTAACTCACTGTCAAGAGGTCTGAGCAACCAGCCTGCGAATAGACGAATAGACGGGCTGAGACATTGGTCGGACCAACGTACATATTGTTTCACCCTGCTTTGTAGAATATGATATCAGCCCAACGTTGTATCTTTACATAAACACGCGGCGGCAATTATGTATTCCGATATGTCAGCCCAACAACTGCAACCCCGTCAGCCTGCAATCAAGGTTTATGTCGCATCAAAATTAAGCATGTTTGTATCCTTAAATCTGCAGCGCTCGGCTACTGCACCCTTCCCCCCGTCAGGATTGCCATCCGCGCTCTGCCGTCATAGCAAATGGCCTGAGGTCTTTAGAATGCTGACCACCATTCTCGCAACATGACCGCATGCATAAACCTTGCCTCGCATCCTTCTCAAGACGGAAAATCGTAAAGCTGTGAGCAGTTTCTCAGCAACAAGAAGCAAGGATTAATTGAGAGACATACAGGCAAAAAGTGCCTCTCTTCTGGACAATTATATAGGGAGATTCCCGTACGGGCCAGAAAGCTGCTGCCGTTACACTGATCGGTACCAGTGACGTTTGCACTGTGACTATTCTCCTCTTTGTCCCCATGCTTAGGCCTTCCTGCAACATCAAGTTTTTTTGACAGCACACAACATAATTCTCCACGCCCAACCCGACACTTTGGTTAAGCATAACATATCATAGCACACAACATGTCCACGCGGAACAGCCAATCTATCCGGTCTAGCTGCGACCGATGTCGCTCCCACAAACTCAAATGCACTGTTTCCCCAGAGGACTCACGCTCAGGGCCCCATAGATGCACAAGATGTATCAGGGCACAGGTGACATGCGTTTTTGGCCCGCGGAGCCAATCAAAGCGCACTGCCAGTAAGAGCAAGCCCGACAAGTCCAAGCCTGACAGCGAGCCACCGCACAAGAGTTCACCGCCTGTCTGCTCGTCGTCTCTTGCTGGGATGAACCTGGCTTCGCCTGGGGCTTGGACCCCGTGGATCGACGAGCTTGCATGCCAGGAAACTGAGGAGCCGCTTGCTATTGACATCGGCACGACAGGTGATGGCTCAAGCATGAGTGATGGTGACTTCTGGGCGGATCTGGGGATGAGTCAAGGGTTAAATATGCTGGACCTTGCGCCGTCTGGTATGCCGACAAACACTTATCACGCGCAGTATCCGTCTGCTTTTGATCACATTGCTCCAGCTGTTGCTGAGGCTGGGCACTTGATGGACATATCGGAGTCTTCGGAGCACACTCCGCCACACGCCATTGTGCAACTGTCAAATCTCGTAACAAAGATCCACGAGACCTCAAAGTCGCTAGAAGAATCCCCGTGGTCCAATGTTCCCGACGCAAAGCAGCTGCAAAACTACCCAATTGGCCGTGTATTGAACCTATCTCAGGACTTCTGCGCCATCCTTAGCTGTATTTGGGGCACAAGTTCCATCTCCTCCGACGCTCATTCGTCAGGAAACGGGAGTTCTCCAATCCCGTCGGCAGAGATGCTTGACTACGCCGAAGTGCTATCATCTATCAAAATGAACGGTTCCCCCAGACCCGCTTCCGTCGGCATGCCAACGATGCTGCTCGTTCTAAGCTGCTACACATCCCTCATCAAGCTGTACAGCCTGGTGTTTGCCCACTTCCAGAACCACCTCACTCACCTCCCTGAGACACCGTCTCCGTACCCTTCCCAGGCAGCACTGGCCTCTCATAGGTGGGGCTTGCAGCTCGGAGAACTGCCCTCCGCGGACGACACGTGCACCAAGATTTGCACGGCCGTTCAGGTCCTGCTCGATGCGTTCCAGTCCGTGGAAGACGCTGTTGGTCTTCCGCGGTCCATCAGTGTGGTGAAGCAGAGGGCATGTGATGTCGAGGGTATGGACTTTAGTGCTGAGCTGGGGAGGACGTCGCTTTGGACGGATTACATGGTGCACTTTGTTTTTAGGTCGACTGTGGTCATGGCTGATACCGAGGAGTGTGAGGAGATGCGGGAGTTATCCATCAAGGTTAGATCGCTCAAGGCGTTGATACGTGAGAAGATGAATCTTTAACAGTACGGAGAAACAGGGCATGGGAGGATCATACACTTACGGCAAAGGGCTTTATAGAGTAGAGATCTAGGATGCATACTACAAACTTTGAACTCACGGATTTCAGAAGAGACCACTGACGACATTCATGATCATGGGTTACTGGGAGTACCACGTTACGGCCCTCTTGTGCTAACGTTGCATTTAAAGTATCGTCGCATCACAATGTTACTTTTTTATTTCATTACAGAGACTCTCGTGATCCATAAATCTAAGCCTTTCAGTCTATGTAGATCTTGGCCATATCTCACCAAAAACTCACATGTTGCTCGAGGACGGATCTATACTCATCATCTCCCGGCTTTCTCTAGTCATCTCACTATCATACAACAATGATTTTCGCAGAATCGGTTTAAGCTACTAGAGATAATCTGTTATGGGACTCTATAGAGCCATAATAAGATGCATTGTAAAATCCTCATAAGAAACACTCAACACTCGAGACTCGTGCCTTAGAACCCTCTAACGCGAACTTATATTAAGTTTCTTTTCATCATCTAAGATAGAGGAAGAATTACTCAAGTCTATGTCCATAGTCTTCTCATGTGCATATATAAAGTAGGAGCCTTTTTGTCGTCATTTCGCAGGTCATTATTCTGCCGTGCTAAGAAGCGACAGTGACCTGGCCGTGTCAAGTGAATGGTGAATTTGTGGATCTGATCTAGACATACCCGTAGAAACACGATAAAGAGTACATATTATCTATTTCTTCCGTCAAAGGGTCTATATCATCCCTTCCTCGTGCCAAATTTAGCCTCATCTAAATTTGACGTTCTGAGGCTGAATTGTCGCTGGGGGCTTATCGTCACTGCCGGCTCACTCACATCGTTAGTCTCTCAATGCCCGCAGCCACTTCTTCGTTTCGGAGAATTGATAACGAGTAGACTTGCGTCACCAAGGCGGAGTTGCAACTGCCAAGAAAACGTCCTTCGTGCCGATTGGGCTTTCGGCTCTCGATGCCACGTCTTACATACATACAGCCCTACCAAAATCACCGAAAAAGCCCGATTAGCGCACCGAAAGATATGAACTGAAGAGACTCTCTCTCTCTCTCAAAGTAAGTGGTATACTCGTAGGGTTATACTTTTCTATGATCTAATATTGCAGTACTTATGATATTAAGACAAAGTGTAGGCGTAGGGTGATATGAGAAGAAATGGACGTGTCATGTTAAAACTAGAGCTATCTCGTGTAATTCAAGTGTCCATTTGGAACACAAGTTTCTTTCCGGAAATCCTCTTTTCCCTGATATCTTCAATCCCGCGAAGGACTTCAGGAAGTCCTCCCTGCTTCACTACTATCGGATGAGGTCGTATCGACCCTTTATCAAGCAGCTCCCGTAGAACCGCCGTCCAGTAAACACCAAATTCCCCCATCTCAGCACTAGCAGGTCTCCAATGAGGCTCCGGCCAACGAATCTCCTTGCCCAACATCTGCGGCCCCATGATCCAGTCTGGCTTGACAACCTTGCGCGTACGCGCCACAGCTTCAGAGTAAGGCTCCAGAGCAGTGTATCTACCACCAGCGCGACCAATGGCCTGGTAGCAGAACTGCATGCTTGACGTGGTAGAGATGCAATCTAGCGCATACTTGATCTTGTTCTTGGTATGCTTTCTGATGTCCGCTGTGCAGTTGGGATCTTGGTAGTCAAAGACAGCGCTGGCGCCGTATGACTTGACGAGGTCAAAGTTGCGGGGCGAGCATGTTGCGATGGGTTCAAAGCCTGCTAGCTTGACGAGCTGGACTGCCGCAGTGCCCGTGGCTGAAGAACCGCCGTAGACCAGGACAGGTATGGGCTCCGTGGTCGGCTTAAGAGGAGTGCCGGGTAGACCGAGACTCTTGAACAAGGCCAGGCCGGTAGTCATGAAGCTGATGCCCAGCGACGCACCCTCTTCAAAGCTGAGATGAGGCGGAATCTTGAGCAGAATCCACTCCACGGAGGCAGTATACTCGGCAAAAGCACCAACATGAGGGTTCAGCGGGTTCATACCCATTGCAGCAGTACAAACGCGATCTCCGACGTTGATATCGCACTTTGTAGCTTCAGGGCCGACTATTTCTACGACGCCTGCAAAGTCGAAGCCTGCGACTGCACCTGGCGTGACGTATGGCCCGATCATCTTTGTATCAACGGGGTTCACTGACAGAGCTTTTGTCTTGATCAGGACTGAGTCCCCTGTGATGTCAGGGATCGGCTCTGTCTGGGAAAGACGAATGGTCCCATCTGGGGTGCCGACCAAGGCGCTTTGCAGTCGTTGACCCATGATGATGAATTAGGTGATGAGAGGGAATGATGAATTGTAGAGTTGGGGGACTGTGAAGATTGCTTGACTTGATATGACGAAGACGCAAAAGGAATGTATTTGTCATGTCTGGCAATGGAACTGATTTCGTAACTAGAACCCCGACACGTTTCGGCGAGCGGTGCAATATCGCGACATACCGAAAAAGTCCGACGAGACATTGGACGGCATATTCAACGATCTCGGAGTTTCTGGACATGGAAAAAAACGGGCAATTCTACTCCGTGTCAAATCATCCACAGTCAGTTTGTCCATCGGGATTAGAGATGGACGAGTGCTTTTTCGAGTTCGCATTGTTTATGTATTAAACAGCGTTAGCAGGGCAGCCCCGAACAATTTACTTAGATGCAGCAGGGAGTGGAACGACAGAAAGGAACGCAACAATTAATATACTATATATGGTGATTGTGGAAAGGCGTATACTATTACATAGGTACGGAGTGCCTACTTATTGAGACCATCTTCTGATGCCGAAGTAAGTATGTAATTCTGAGCATGATCGTTAGTCCTACCCTGGACTAAGCACTCTTGCGATAGGACCCCCACTTGCTTGGCAACGCGACGCGAGTCATCCAAGTCAATTAAGCACGGCTAAATGACTCCCCTCTAACCAGCCAAGATCTCGGCATATAAATCACAGCGGCTAAATTGATCAACACTGCATTCAACCCTGTCATTTCCAACAAAAATAGCCTATAGCAACTCAAATTTCTAGCTCAACTGACATTGACCTCCCGTCCCAACACCCAAGAAGGCCTCCTCATCTGCACCTCCAATAACCGACTCGACAAACCCGGTATTACCCGTCCCCTCTGGCCCAGGCGCACTCGTAGGATAATTCCAGAAGATACGCTCATGATCAACCTGAAACATCCACCGCTGGCCCCCTGTTCCCTTTGCAACGAATTCAACTATATACCCGATATTCTTGTCGCGATACGCACCTGTGACTACATTCTCAGAGGATGCGTCGTAGCGCTTGCTGAGAATCAAAGAGTCTTGAGAGAAATCCTGCTCTTCGTAGGTGAGGACTTGGTTAGCTGCGCATATGAGCTTGCCGTCGCGGTACAGTCTTGCCATTGTGTATGGCTTGCAGCCGCTCTCGCGATCAGAAAAGATGCGCATTATCTGCATTGCGTAGGGACCGACTTGGGCACGGAGATAGTATGACTCAGTCATGAAGTGGGCCCAGGAGTATAGTGTCCAGACACGATCCATGCCGCCGTTTGCAGATGGGCCGAGGATGAATTGCTCAGAAGTTGCACTGTCCTGGGAGAAGAGAGTGAGGTCTGCTTTGACAGAAGCTCTCCCCATGGGGCGGACGTAGGGTACATGCGGTCCCACATGAGGGTTGGTGTCAAGACCTGAATCTCCCGGTAGAGCCTCAAGCTGCATGGTACCTTCTACAACGCCAGGCACAGAAAAAGCCAAGACAGTCAAGGAATAGTCTCTGGTCACAGAGAAAGAGACTTTACTTCCAGTAGCTGCATCTTCCCACAGAGCAGAGATATGGCCATCTTCAGAAGTGACCATTGACTCTGGGAGGTACAGATCACGGTGCCAGGTATGTCCATCAGGCCAGACAGTGAAGATCTGAACTTTGAAGCCGCCGTGCTTTAGGCCCTCGGCACTTCTGTTGATGCCGATAGATATGGCAGACTGGTCATCTCTGGAGACACCGTCAAAGTACCAGAGCTCCCAGCCCGTTTGAGAGATTGCATCGACGAACTTGGGGAAAACATTGCCTGAGCCTGGGATGTATGGTGAAGGGGTGACTGCTTCCGTGGAGATTGAAGTCTCGATATCGAGACGAGATATGAGCTTCTCAGACATTTTGGGCAAAAGAAGGTGTATTGTGAATAAGCGTGAGTTGAGGATGACAGATGTGAAGGATGAAGGTTAAGCCACTAGAAGGCAATAAAGATCGGATTCTTGAGACTGTACAATTCATTGACCGTCCCAGTCGATTTCTAAGCAATATCAGTCAGACTACTCCGTGTTCGGTCGCCGACCAAGCAAACCGAAAAAGTCCGGCCAACTTGCGATGCTTACATCGCATATTGGCCTGCTACTCCGCTACCGAAATTGTCCGAGCAGGATTCGTTCGACCTTCCCAACAGAGGAATTATGTTGATTCAGAACAGTTGTACCACCAATCAATAGAGATACTGTTACCATGAAACCAAGTAACAGGGCTCGTTGTTGCGCAGTTGAACCGACCTCGGGGAGCAAGAACACATCGGATCTCATGATAGGTTTCAAGTCGAAGTTGGCAAAATGTAAGCGAGATATTTTGTCATCTAGGATCAAGGCCCCGAGCACCTTTTGTCTCCTAGACCGAATAACACCGGCATCAGCATCGTGAGCCGATGTGCTTCTGATATAAGGAACAGCACTTCGCTCTGTCCTACTCAAAAGCTCAAGCACAAACTCAACTGGTCAATTGCTCGATCAATCTCAACATTGCACACAGCGACCCATCATCGTCTCTCACCACCTTCAAAATCCCTTCCACCATGTCTGACAACGAGCCAATTGCCATCATCGGCAGCGCATGCCGCTTCCCAGGAGATTCCTCCTCCCCCTCCAAACTCTGGGATCTCCTCAAAGCTCCCCGCGATCTGCTCACCAAGGTCCCCTCCAACCGCTACAACGCTGATGCCTTTTACCACGCTGACTCCAAGCACCACGGCACCACCAACGTGCGCCACTCGTACTTCCTCAACGAGGACCCTGCTAGCTTTGACAACAACTTCTTCAATATCCAACCTGGTGAGGCTGAGGCTATCGATCCCCAGCAGAGACTGCTCATGGAGGTTGTGTATCAGGGCCTCTGTGCTTCTGGTCAGACAATTGAAGGACTTCGTGGGTCGTCTACTTCTGTTTATGTTGGTGTCATGTGCGATGATTGGAACGGTATTCTCACGCGTGACTTGGAGGTGTTTCCGCAGTATGGTGCTACCGGTATGGCGAGGAGTATCATGTCGAATCGTATTTCGTACTTTTTCGACTGGCATGGTCCATCTATGACGATCGATACCGCTTGTTCGTCAAGTTTGGTAGCTGTTCATCAGGCTATCCAGACGCTGAGAAGTGGAGAGTCCGAAGTCGCGATTGCAGCTGGAGCCAATCTCATTCTCACCCCAGGTATGCCCTCCAAACCGATCAATACTCAACTTCAGGATGACTGATCAACTAGGCATGTATGTCGCTGAGAGCAAGCTATCCATGCTGTCCCCATCAGGTAGGTCCAAAATGTGGGATCAGGATGTAAATGGCTACGCCCGAGGAGAAGGCATCGCCGCTGTCGTGCTCAAGCCTCTCAGCGCCGCGATCCGCGACAACGACCACATCGACTGTGTCATCCGCGCCACGGGCGTCAATCAAGACGGCCGCACCCCAGGTCTCACCATGCCCAGCGCCACAGCCCAAGCAGACCTCATCCGCTGCACGTACGCCCGCGCTGGTCTTGACATCAACAAGCCCGAGGACCGGCCCCAGTTCTTCCATGCCCACGGTACAGGAACACCGGCTGGCGACCCCCGTGAGGCTGAAGCTATCTACCGGGCGTTCTACTCGGACGTCAAGGATGATAAGCTTTATGTGGGGTCGATCAAAACTGTGCTGGGGCATACGGAGGGTACGGCTGGGCTTGCGAGCTTGATTGGGACGGCGCTTGCTATTCAGAACAAGATTATTCCACCGAATATGCACTTTGATGTCCTGAATCCAAAGATCAAGCCGTTTTATGACAACTTGGAGGTTCCGACAAAGGCTATTGCATGGCCTGAAACGTATCAGGGTCAACCTCGACGAGCTAGCATCAACAGCTTTGGTGAGAACTACTCATCAAGGACTTTGTGTTTGTACTAATACATTATAGGTTTTGGTGGTACTAATGCTCATGCCATTATCGAGGCCTACGAACCCAGCACTACAGACAGCGTGCCTGGCCCACTGTTCAGCCCATTGACCTTTTCCGCCTCATCCGAGCCATCTCTACGATCTCTACTCTCCTCTTATTCAGAGTATCTCAAGTCAAACCCACAGCTATCTCTGAAAGACCTCGCATACACCCTTCAAACAAGACGCTCAACCCTTGCCTACCGCGTCGCCATCACGGCCTCCTCCACAGAAGACGCCTACACCCAGCTCGACGCCATCGAAAACGGCGAACAAGCCAGCACCATCGGAGTCCGCCAGGTCAGCAAGGCTTCACCGCAGATCATGGGTGTGTTCACAGGTCAGGGAGCGCAATGGCCACGAATGGGCGCGAGACTTATCGAAGAGTCTGCATTTGCATCAAAGCGACTTTCTGAGCTTGACGAGGCATTGTCGAGCCTTCCCAAGGACGACCGACCTTCTTGGACTCTGCGTGAGATGATCCTTGCGGACTCAAAGTCTTCGCGGATCGCTGAGGCTGCTATTTCCCAGCCTTTGTGCACTGCTGTGCAGGTTGTTTTGGTTGATCTTCTTCGACAGGCTGGTGTTGAGCTCTCCGGTGTTGTTGGCCATTCTTCTGGTTCGTGAACCCATCTCATTTCTTATGACAATTACTAACAGGAAGACCAGGTGAGATTGGAGCTGCTTATGCGGCTGGGCTACTTACAGCACGAGATGCCATCCGAGTCGCCTACTACAGAGGTCTCTACGCCAAGCTCGCTCAGTCCCCCAACGGTCGCAAAGGCGCCAGTAGGTAGCTACCCAACCTCCTCAAGATTCTCGTTAACATGATTTCCCAGTGATGGCAGTCGGAACTACCTTTGACGACGCATCAGAGTTGTGTGAACTCGATGCTTTCGAAGGCCGCATCCAAGTCGCCGCCAGAAACTCGTCATCCAGCATCACGCTCTCCGGTGACGAGGATGCTATCGTGGAAGCTATCGAGACCTTCAAAGATGAAGGCAAGTTCGCTCGTCAATTGAAGGTCGACACAGCCTATCACTCGGCTCATGTCCTGCCATGTGCTAAGCCATACCTCGACGCGATGGAGAGATGTCAAATCGAGAGCGCTACTCCTACTTCGACAAAATGGTACTCCAGTGTTCACGAAGGACAGGTCATGACTGCTGAGCTACTGACTCCGCAGTATTGGGTTGATAACATGACCAGCGCTGTTCTGTTCTCTCCTGCTGTTGAGAATGCTTGGCAGGAAGGCGGTCCGTATGATCTGGTCATCGAAGTTGGCCCTCATCCAGTACTCAAGACTCCCTGCCTCGACACTCTCGAAGACATGATTGGAGATCGACCTCCTTACTCTGGTGTCCTGGGTCGCGGCAAGGATGACATCCAGCAGTTCTCCAACGGTCTTGGCTTCATCTGGACTCAACTCGGTGCTGGATCGGTGACCTTTGAGCGCTTCGAGAAGGTCGCATCCGACTCCAAGACTGTCCCATGTTTCATCCATGACCTCCCCAACTATCCCTTCGATCATGCAAGACAGTTCATGTCCATGTCTAGGGTATCTGGCTGGTACAACAGTATGCGGGAAGCTCCTCATCCCATTCTAGGAAGACGATGCCATGATCGTGAGACATCAGACACGATTCATTGGCGCAACGTCCTGAATCCTAAGGAGATCCCTTGGCTGCACGGCCATCAGATCCAGGGTCAGATCATCTTCCCTGCTACTGGGTACATCTCGATGGCTGTTGAGGCCCTCAACATTGTCGCAGAGTCAAGTCTCGGGCTTGTCACCATTGAGGATCTTCGCGTCGGTCGAGCCCTTGCTTTCGGCGATGATGACGCAAGTGTCGAGTCAACCTTTGATCTGCGAATAATCAACCGCTCTGAGAAGGACATTGAAGCTGAGTTCTCATGCTACTCGGGCCATCCTCAGAATCATACGACAAGCATGGTTCTCAACGCAACAGCTCACATCAGGGCCTCGCTCTCTGCACCAACCCCTCACCAGCTCCCCAACATCAAAGTCGACGACTTTAATCTTCGTGAGGTTGAGGTTGAAAGGTTCTACGACTTCCTCGGCCGTCTGGGATATAACTACTCCTGGCCCTTCCACGGCACCACCAGCATCCGCCGAAAGGCAAACTATGCGACAGGTACTCTGGAAGACCAGTCTGGCTCAGAGTGGGAGGATCAGCTGCTTGTTCACCCTGGTATGCTAGATACTGCTCTCCAGACCACCTTCGTCGCACTTTGCTGTCCGGGTGATCAGCGCATGTGGGCTCTTCACCTGCCTACCAGCTTCCGCTCCATTGTCATCAACCCCTACTTCACCTCTGCCGGTGTCGGAAAGCAGAAGGGGTTCCAGTACCAGTCCGTCGCTATCGAGGAGACCAAGGCCGACAAGATCGTTGTTGAACTGGACCTGCTCTCTGAGGAGACTGGCGATACCTTCCTCCAGATCGAAGGCATGGAGATTGTACCTTTCTCGCCTGCTACTCCAGAGAACGATGCCGTGTTGTTCTCTCGCTTTGACTACAGACTTGCTAACCCTGATGGTGAGCTCACGGCTGCTGAGTATGTCTTCGAAGAGGAAGAAAAAAGGATAGCTCTTGACTCTGAGCGTATTGCCTTTTACTACCTCCGTCGACTGGTCGAGACTATTACTCCGGAGGAGAAGGCCAATACCCTTCCTCACTACCGATATCTTCTAGACTGGGCAGCGCATGTCGTCAGTCAGGTTAACAACGAAAAGAATCCTCACGTCCCCTCGAGTGCTCAGAAGGATACCCATGAAGAGATCAAAGAGCTTATCAAGAAGTAAGTATAGCGATAGTCTGAGGGCAGCCTTGGGCCAGAGAAACATAACTAATTACTCGACAGGCGTTATGAAGCTGTAGATGTTCGCCTTTCAGAGTCAGTCGGCGAGAATCTGCCTCAGGTCATTCGCGACAGCGGCAACATCCTTGAGTACATGACAAAGGATAACATGCTTGACGATGTTTACGAGGAAGGGTTTGGTCTTGATCTTGTGAACAAGTACATCGCGCACATGACAGCTCAGATCGCACACCGATACCCTCGCATGAACATCCTCGAGATTGGTACGAACAGCCCTTCCATACCCACTGTGTTCTTATACTAACATGACTCAGGTGCCGGAACTGGTGGTGTAACCCGAGAGATCCTCCCCCGTCTAGGCTCAGCCTTCTCAACATACACCTACACCGACGTCTCAGGCGGTTTCTTCGACACAGCCCAAGAACGCTTCAAAGACTACGCCGATCGAATGATCTTCAAAACCTTCGACATGAACATGAGCCCTGGCTCCCAGGGTTTTACTGAAGGGACATATGACCTCATTCTCGCTTCCAACGTTCTCCACGCTACTTCGGAGTTAGAGGACATGATGAAGCATGTGAGAAGTTTCCTCAAGCCTGGTGGTTTCCTCATCATTCTTGAGACCGTTAACAACGACTGTTTACGTGTTGGGCTACCTATGGGTGGTCTTCCTGGCTGGTGGCTTGGTGTAGACGATGGTCGAAGGTGGGGTCCTACTCTTACACTACCGCAGTGGGATTCTTTGCTTTGGAAGTGTGGGTTTGGTGGTATTGATACTACCACGCCGCCTGTTCACAAGATCCTTCCGGGGCATGTCTTCTGTGCTCAGGCTCTCGATGAGCGAGTAGAGATTCTTCGATCGCCCTTGAACTATCTCTCCGATCTTCCTGAGACCAAGTCTTCAGAGCTAGCAATCGTTGGCGGAGAGACCCTCAAGGTTCACAGGATCTGCGAGCAGATTTCTCGACGTCTCAGACCAAAGTACACCAACATCGCACGTTTCAAATCTATCGAGGAGCTTAACACCAATGGCCTTACAGACTCCTGCACCGTCCTGTCTCTCACTGAGCTCGACGAGCCAGTGTTTGCCAACATGACTTCTGCGAAGTTCGAGGCTCTGAGGACCTTGTGGAAGCAAGCCGGTAGCATCCTCTGGGTTACTTCTGGCGCTAGAGCTGAGAACCCTCACTCTTACATGACCACTGGGGTCGGTCGCTGTATGCGCTTCGAGTACCCCAACATCACTCTCCAAGCCCTCGACATCAAGACAGTAACCGACCGTACCCCCGAACTCATTGTAGACCATCTTCTGAGACTGGAGCTGTTGGATAAGTGGTCCAAGGAGCTTCGATCAGAGGAGCTGCTCTGGTCTTTGGAGCCTGAGATTTACATTGAGGATGACACGAGCATCATTCCACGACTGTATCCCTATGGCTCTGGAAACGCACGATACAACGCCGATCGCCGCAATGTCACCAAGGATGGGAACCTTGAGAATGATAAGATTGTGTTCTCTGAGAGTGAAGGCAAGTGGGAGGTACAGCATGCTTCTCCTCTTCATATCCCGGAGGAACTGCCATTCTCTGCCAAGATGAAGACCATTCGCATCACGCATTTCTCACCTGCTTCTGTCAGCGTTACTCCCGGTGTCAGCTTGATGGCTTGCGTTGGTATCGACACAGCCTCTGGCGAGCGAGTTCTCGCTGCCACCCACATCGCCGAGTCTCCTGTTTCTGTCCCAGTAGATTGGTGCATTCCCCTCGGGGAGCTCGATGCAGTTGATACGCTAGCCAACGTGTCTGCTTTCCTGATTGCCTCTAGCATCCTCAACCATGTGTCCGCCGAGGAGACTCTTGTCGCCCATGACGCTCCCTCTCATCTTGCTTCTGCCTTGGAAGTTCTCGCTCAGGAGTCTTCTGTTACTGTCTTCTTCACTACTTCTGATAATCATAACGCGAAGGGATGGCAGTACATCAACAGCCACCTGCCTGAGCGTGTCATCAAGGCACTTATGCCCAAGTCAGCTACCAGGTTCATCAACTTATCGCAGGACGTTAACGCGAAGGACACTGGTCTCGTCATCTCTTCATGCCTCCCTCGATACTGTGAGACCATCAACTCAGAGCGCCTCTTCGAGTCAGGCAAGGAGATTCGTAAGTCCGTCTCCAAGGAAGACGTCTCCATTGTGTTCAACCGAGCCTTTTACGAAGCCAAGTCGCTCTCAAGCACAGCTATTGACGCAAGCCTGATCTCTCTAAAGGACATATCAGGTGTCAGTGCAGCTGAAGTCCGCTTCGCTGTCGTCGACTGTACTGAGTCCTCCATCACGGCCTCTGTTCGTCCCATCGACGATGGGAGAATCTTCCAGGCTGACAAGACCTTCCTTCTCGTTGGTCTATCAGGTGAGCTTGGCCAATCGCTTTGCAAGTGGATGATCAAGCAAGGAGCTCGAAGCATTGTCCTTACCAGTCGTCGTCCCGACGTATCTCAACACTTCCTTGACGAAATGACTGCTATGGGCGCTAGAGTCACGGTTCTCCCTATGTAAGTGCCCCTCGAGCCACCATTCTAAACAATACTGACAAGACCAGGGACGTCACCGATCGCGACTCACTCCACACATGTGTCGACATCGTCAAGAAGACCCTCCCTCCTATCGCTGGTGTCGTCAACGGCGCCATGGTCCTTCGAGACGCGCTCTTCGACAAGATGTCCTACGAAGACTTCATGAAAGTTCTTAAACCCAAGGTTCTAGGCTCTCAGCTCCTCGACGAGATGTTCTACGACACACCCCTCGACTTCTTCATCTTCTTCTCCTCCACCACCGCCGTCATGGGCAACAGCGGTCAGAGCAACTACATCGCCGGTAACATGTTCATGAACGCCCTCGCAGCACAGCGCAAGAAACGCGGTGTTGCTGCTTCTTCCATTGACATCAGCTCCATCATCGGTCTAGGCTACGTCGAGAGAGCTGAGGATCTGAGTGAGGATACTTTTATCAAGATGGGCTACAGACCGATGTCGGAACAGGACCTGCAGAAGCTGTTTGCCGAGGCCATTGTTCTTGGAAGACCTGAGTGCGATGAGGTTTGTGAGCTTGTGACGGGTGTCACACCTATCTATGAGGATGCTCAGGCAGGTGATCAGTACTTGAAGGACGTCAAGTTTGGACATTTCCTTATGGAGCATTTGGATACGCAGGCTTATGCTGGAAAGACATCTACTGTGCCTGTGAGGGTACAGTTGTCTGATGTCAAGACCAGAGCTGACGCCGTGGCTATCATCAAAGGTATGTTTTCTCCACAAACTCTATTGATCAGTGCTAATGGTATAAGATTCGTTCATTGTTCGGCTTCGACGTGTGTTGGCTGTTGGGCCAGATGAGATCATCAACGAAAAGGTCACCCTTGTCGAACAAGGTGTTGACTCTTTGATGGCCGTCGAAATCCGCTCTTGGTTCATCAAAGAACTCGACGTTGACATTCCTGTCCTCAAGATCCTCGGTGGAATGTCCGTTCCCGACCTCATCGAAGAATCTCTCAACCTCATCTCCGACTCCATCCTCGACGTTTCCTCCCTCGAAGCAGGCAGCGCGACAACCATTCAACCCCCCAAGCCCACCCTTCAAACAACCCGCGTCACACCTCCAGAGAGCTCCCACAGCACAAGTGACGATAGCAAGCAGCAAACCGGCTCAGACTCCTCCCGCTCACCAATCGACACGCCCCTCACGTCAATGGAGAGCCAAGAACCTGCTAAAGCGGAAGACAGTACGGACAACTCCACTCCCCTAAAGACCTTTCCTAACGAGCTGTCCAGCATCATGTCCTACGGTCAAGCAGGCTTCTGGTTTCTAAACGATTACCTCGTCGACAAGAGGGCGTTCAACATGGCTGTCATGTTGAAGCTCACGGGCCAGATCCGCCTGCAGGCTCTGGAGAAGGCTGTGAATCTCGTTGCGGAACGGCATGAGATTTTGAGGACGAGGTTCTTTTGGGGTGATGATGGTGATGAGAGGACGCCTTTGCAGGGTATTAACCCTGCGGAACTTAAGTTGTCGACGAAGAAGGTCGTTGACGAGGGTGAAGCGGAGATGGAGTTGAAGAAGCTTCATGATGAGGAGTGGGATTTGAGTAGTGGTGAAGGAGTCAAAATCACTTTACTGTCGTTATCGGATAATGTTCATTTTCTTTTGTTGGGTATGCATCACATTTACATCGATGGATACAGCTTCAGTGTGTTCTTCAAGGACCTTGAAGTTGCTTACACAAAGCACACGCTCCCTTCTCTTCCAGTCGAGTCACAGTATCGATCCTTTGCACTTCAGCAACGACAGATGTATGCAAATGGGGATCTCGCAAAGTCCATTGAGTACTATCGACGAAACTTTCCCAAAGAGTTCACCCCTATTCAGCTTTTTCCCTTCGCTATCAGCTCTGCGAGACAGCTCGCCAACGAATATTCTCAACATTTCGCCAAGATTAGTATTAATACAGAACTAGCTACCAAGGTTCGACAACTCGCCCGCGTCAATCTCTCAACTTCATTCCATGTCTACCTTGCGGCCTTGGAGCTTCTTCTCTTCACACTCCTTCCTAACGCAGAAGAAGTCTTCATCGGTATCGCCGACGCCAATCGCGGCGATAAGAAGTTCATGGGCAGTCTCGGCTTCTTCCTAAACCTCCTCCCTCTACGCTTCCGCCGAAAGAGGCGCGGTACTCAACTCGGCTCCATCATCCAGACAGCTCGCGACACAGCATACGGAGCACTTCAGCACTCCCAGCTGCCCTTTGACGTTCTTCTTCGGGAACTAAACGTTCCGAGATCTGACAAGTACACGCCTATATTCCAGGTCTTCATGGACTATAGACAGGTTGTTCAGGAACGATCGTCGTGGGGAGGCTGCAAGCTCCATGGGGAGAAGTGGCATAATGCTGGGACGGGATATGACATTGCCTTGGAGGTTAACGAGAATATCACGAGTGATACTATTTTGGGTTTGAGACTTCAGAAGCAGCTTTACTCTGAGGAGCACACTGCGCTTCTACTTCGCTCGTACTTGAGTGTGTTGGAGTACATGGTCCAAGGGACTAACAAGGCTGCCGATGCTGCGCCAGCGTGGTCGAAGGATGATATACAGGTCGCTTTAGATGCCGGAAAGGGTAAGTCACTTCCATCTCCCAGCTCTTGGTGTAGAGTAGCAGGTACTGACCATTTTATTAGCACCTGACTTTCAACCAAAGTGGCAGTCAACCATCAGCCATCACCTTGACCAGATCATCCAGACCAACACTACCAAAGTCGCTCTCAAGGACGGTAATGGTGCCGTACTCACGTATGAGCAAATGGGCAAGCGCATCGACTCCATCGCCCAAGCACTCATCGACGCTGGAACTACTCAAGGCACAGTAGTCGGAGTCTTCCAAGAACCCTCCTCCGACTGGATCTGCTCCCTCCTCGCCATCTTCAAAGCTGGAGCAGTCTACGTTCCTCTCGATCTACGCAACTCCATTCCTCGTTTGACTAGCATCGTCAAAGCCTCTCGGCCTTCGGTCATCATCACGGATCATACCACTGATGACAAGGTTGAGCTCATTGGCGCCAAGTTCATTACCCAGCTTCGACTATCCAATGTGGTGGATCAGGAGTTCAAAGAGCCGAACCGTGCAAAAGTTGGATCTCTCGCTGTTATTCTCTTCACTAGCGGCTCTACAGGTGAGCCCAAGGGTCTCATGATGACACATACCAATCTCATGTCCTACGCCGAAGTCTCAAGCAAGACTTTCTCCAAACCGGATGAGAATCTCGTGGTACTTCAGCAGAGTCCCTTCAGTTTCGACTTTTCACTTGATCAGACCGTGGCTGCTTTGGCGAATGGTGGATGCCTCTGCATCGTACCAGCAAGCAAGAGAGGCGATCCCGATGAGATCAGCAAGATCATGATCAGAGAGGGTGTTACATACACTACTGCTACACCTTCTGAGTATGATCTGTGGCTCAGATACAGTACCAGTACCCTACGACAATGCACTTCGTGGAAATATGCTTTTTCTGGCGGCGAAGCGATGAGCCACAAACTTGCCCGCGAGTTTGGAACGTTGAACCTAAAGAATCTTCACGTCTTCAATGGCTATGGACCAGCTGAGACGACAATCCTCTCCCATCGCATTGACCTCAAGTACACAGACCCTGATCTTCCAGATCCCCTTCCAGCAGGTTACCCCATGCCTGGCTTCTCCGTCTGCATCGTCGATGAGAAGATGCGCCCTGTTCCTCTTGGTGTCCAGGGTGAGATTGTCCTCGGTGGCCCATGTATCGTCTCTGGCTATCTCAACATGCCTGACTCCACCAAAGACAAGTTCTTGCCGGACAGTTTCTTCGGAACTGGTGGAAAGGTATATCGCAGTGGAGATCGTGGGCGTCTGTGTCATGACGGTTTGCTGTTCTGTGATGGTCGCCTTGAAGGCAGCAACATGATCAAGCTTCGAGGGTTCCGAGTCGAGTTAGATGAAGTGGAAAAGACTATCATCAGTCACTCGGCTGGCGCACTCTCTCACGCAGTAGTTACCCTGCGAGGCACTGAGGAGGGTCGCTACCTCGCAGCCCATGTTGTCTTTGCTCCCGAATTCCCAGAGCATAATCGAGAAAGCATCATGAAAGCCCTCCTTCAAACCCTTCCTCTCCCTCCCTACATGCGCCCTTCCGTCTTCCAGATCCTTTCCGACATTCCACGAACCGCCCATCTCAAGATCGACATAAAGGCCATTCAAGAAATGCCCGTCCAGATCTCCGCCTCCCACGACTCTGGAGCTCTAACTTTCGCTGAACGAACACTGAGTGAGCTTTGGCGTCGAGTCTTGCCTCTTGATCCTGGGTCTCTTACCCCAGAGTCTGACTTCTTCCTCATTGGAGGGAACTCAATCCTTCTGGTGAAGCTGCAGGCGTTGCTGCGACAGACTTTCAAGACGGCGCCGAAGCTAGTTGCGCTTATGGGCGCTAGTACGCTCGGTGCAATGGCTGTTGTCCTTGAGAGCTGTGGATCTGTAGGTGTGATTGATTGGGACCGAGAGACCGTGCTTCCAGATGATCTTCAAAGGGATGCAGCGTTGCGTCCTGTGAACAAGATTACCGACATCACGGTCCTTCTTACTGGCTCCGCGGGTTACCTCGGTCGTCATCTCGTACCAGCCCTCGTCGAAGATCCTCGAGTTACTCGCATTCATTGCCTGGTACGCTCAGTGAACAACGAAAAGCTGAGTACGAGCTCAAGCAGCAAAGTCAGAGTTATCGAGAGCGACCTTTCGAAGCCCAACCTTGGCCTTTCCGACTCAACTTACTCTCGTCTTACTGAGGAAACAGATGTGATCATTCACTCTGCAGCCAATCGGTCTTTCTGGGACAGATACGAAGTTCTCAAACCAGATAACGTGGACTCCGTGAAAGAGTTGGTGAGGTTCGCCGCTTCTTCTGGCCGCTCGATACCAGTGCACTTCTTGTCATCTGGAGCTGTCAAGACGTATGAGGGAGATGATCAGACACCGCCGACTGATGGTAGCGATGGTTACGTGGCTACAAAGTGGGCTTCAGAGACATTGCTGCGAAACGCTACTAGTTCAATCGGCATTCCCGTCTACGCACACCGTCCGACCAAGAGCAACACGTCGCAACCAAAAGCAGATCAAGGCTCGATCGTCGAGGAACTCTTCAGCATCGTCAAGTCTCTCGGCGTCCGACCATCTTTCGAGGGTGTCACTGGCTCAGTAGATGTACTCCCTACCGATGTCATCGTCAATGACATCCAAGACGCTGTGCTAAGCTCGACTGCTGGGGGAGAAGGATACAACGTTGTGCAACATGAAGCACATCAACGCGCTTCCGTGGAGGATTTTGCAGCCGTTGTGCGCGCTGACGATAGTTTGAACAAGCTTCCTAGTATTTCCATTTTAGACTGGTTTGGCAAGGCGAAGAAGGCTGGTTTTTCTTATTTCCTTGCGTCTCAGAATTTGGTCATGGGTTCGGGTGAGGGTCACTTGGTTTCAAGGCGTTGAGGATGCTATTTCGACAATTTACTTCATTTATTAGGTCCGGTACACAATTAGATTGCAACAGTTTATTATAGATCATTTCACAAGAAGCCATGTTTCATAAACAATTAAAGGCATCCTGGCCGCTATCTTATAACAAAGACTTGTTCAATGTACAATATGAATTAATAATTCTTGCCAGAATCACCCAGGCTACCCTCTTCTTCACAACCACTTTTTGACAAGCCAACAGTGTCGCAACCTCAACTCAGTTAGTCATCCTAACTTAAACATCTTAGCCCTTCAACACTCACTATGTGAGAACTATCTGTCCCTTATTAGGCAAGAGATTCATTGAAACGCTCATGCATCAAGTGCTCTACCAGTCTCGGGTGAATAGTCGGCTTGCTAGGCTTGTCGATCGTACGTCGTGCCAGTTTCGCGTGATCCGTCGTCACTGAACGCTTTGCGAGATGTGGCTGATCTGTTGGCTTATGGTTCTTTGGATCCGTGGCCTTCTGTTCAGCAGTAAGTCTTATAAGTCGCAGCATATTAGCTAGGCTCCCTTTACATCTAGTATGGTGTGTCTACTTACCCTTGAACAGCTCCGAAAAGGAGACAAGAAAGGATGATGGACTTGAAGATCAACATTGTTCTTCTTGATGGAATTTTTGAAGGAGTTTAGGGTCAGTGTTGTTGTTCTTGAAAGTCATTTCCAGCAGTTATTATCTATATTTATAAGATAAGGGGTGACATATTCCAGCCCGTATCCTTAGTACCCTGCCTACACATAGTTCACCGGGGACTTAATAGAGTTTACAAGTTGCACCACGTAGTCGGGTAAGGCGGGATTTTAGCTTCGGCACTCATACACCATCAGCCGTTTAATAAATGTCAATACGACCCGAAAATACCAAAGCGCCAGTTTAATTGCTTTCTCGCCGGGTTCCGACAAGTACTACATACTGAGTTCTCATGGTTCGAGATCGAGATCAGTACCATGTGTTTCGTAAGGCTGCTCCTTTTCACGTTACAGTTGCCATCTCTTAATAGCAGAGTTACTGTTTCAAGCCTAGCTAACCTTTATTTTCTTATTATAGGCCTCCAGTCACTGGTTCATATAATTCATAGTTGGTGAAAGTGTACTGTATCCCAGCCTCTACCATGGCGCTATGTCACCAACTTTTGCAAGTTTGTAAAAGGAGTAAGTGACATCCAATTTCTTAAGGTCAATGCGCACGTGAGCCGTCCCAACTGGCTGGGTATATGCCTGCAGCTTTATGTAACGGTAGCAGCGGCTCGTACTCCATAATTTGCCGCTCCTAAACTATAAATCTTTCTCGGCTCTATTATTTCGCCCTACGGCCGTTATCCCTAAGCTACTCCCTTTCTTGATACTCGTTCGCCTCGTGTTAATTATATGAGCTAATATCATAAATGTAGGATTTGGAACAGGTCAATTGATTACCCGATAAAGAACAGACACTTTTTTTCCACATTACACTCATTATTGCTACTCCATCCCGCCTCATCATCAGCCGTGTGACCTCGACCTGTCCGCGCTCAGGCTTGTTGAGCCTAGGCCACTCTATTTACTTGATCCTCAGGCTATTTCTCGATCCGTGGAAGCTTCGAGCTCCGCCATGGGCTGGATGACGTTACTTTCGGTAGTAGTATCACAGAATCAGACAAAGCACCATCAACCAGCGAGACACAGGACTCGGGAGTATGGTTGACAAGATGGTTATAGTACCCAGAAAGAACCGCCACCCTATGCTCCCCAAAATTTCATTGGCAAGAGTAGCTTTGGAACAGACAAGCCAAGTCTCCCTTTTGGAACCAGTCACGGTCCTTCTCCCAAGCATGCACAATGATATCTCTTCCAACCTCAACAACTCTCGCGTAGTTCTCATGCCCCCACGCTGGGAAGTCAGTAGTAACGCAAACTAGATGTGTTCCAACGTGTATAGCGGTCCGAAAAGCAAAGTCTTCACTGATATCCCCATATCCTTCGATAAATCCTCCCATCATCCATAACCCCGCGTCGACTGACTTGTATAGCGACAACGCGTACATTTCGGCGATCATTTGCCCAACGTCTACACTGGGCAGACCCAGCTGCGTCATTTCCCAGTCCACGACAAACACCGGAATCTTCGTGCCTTCTTTTATCGCAGCGTCGGGGAGAACAACACTGCCCAAGTCAGCTTTCAAGTCACAAGAGAGGATCATGGACTTACTTTCCGGTCCAAAAGTCTCCATGGATAATCTGGAGCTTATCTGTGTCTTCTTTTTCTGCTGCGGCCATCTGCTCTACTTGCGTAAGGATATCCTTCGCCTCTTTAAGTATTCTTGGATATTCATTGATCCGTTCATGAAGCCATGCCTAGTTCACCATGTGCCTCACATGTTGACCAAACGCGTTCTGGGCGACGAGGTCTCGGTGTTGCACTTGTTGTCCACTCCATATGGCGAACTCCTGTAGCCATTTGCCAATTGCTTTTCCGAGTTCCTGGCACTGGGGTTTAAATGCATCTGGCGTTGGAGAGCCATAGTTTTGAATGGCATAGTCCTTTAAATGAATACCATCAGGCATGGATTCCAATATCTGAGTCGAGCTGGTCGGGTCAAAATGGTATAGCTCTGGTGTTCGTACAATGAAACTATACGTTTCTTTCGGTCGATTGTCGAATAATGAGACGCTCGACAGGATCTTGAGACTCTCTGTCTCAATAACACGACGGATTGGAGGAAGCGCAGACTCTGGCTTGGACGCCATATACCGCTCTCCGTGCTTGACTAGGACCTCCTCCTCTCCGTTATCCAGAGGCTTCAAAAGTTTCGCTTTGTAGATCCAATTGACAGATCCACCCGTGATCTCCATGAGTTCTGAGACCTCAAACTTAGTTCCCTCTAGTGCTTTTCGGACTTTTGAGTCGATATCAGGGAGTGTTGATGTCATTGTAATAGATGGTCTTATAGAGGGTCTTGGTACAGCAAACTTTACAGAGCCTATTAGAAGTAGACTGTAAGAACCTCCGTGGCCAGTGGCTTTCTTATATAGACGGTCGTTGGTGATCAGCAGTCAGCATTACGCCAAGTATTACCACTGACATCATCTGACTCTCATTCCCTTGGGGTGTGTAAGATCTCAAGGAATCAGTGGCAGACTTGCCTTCTCGCTATTGGTTTGCAAGAATTCTTGGAGAGATATGCGATAAGATACTGTTGTCCGAGGAACAATTGAACTGTTGCATATCCCGGTAATTACCAACTATTATGATTTTCGAAACGAAGAGGTCTATTCTAAGCATCTATACGTCTATCGCTGATCTATCTTATTAAGTCTAAGCCATAAGTTCACACTCCTCAACGTCTAAAGGTGAGTAGCGTCCTCCTTGATCTTGGCCATCATCCGCTGACCAATCTCACCATCAACCTTGCTAAACATAGCAACGACAGCCTCCCTCAAAGGAGTTGGTGTACCAGCCAAGCTTCCAACAACATTACCCACAAACTTCTCCTTCTCAGCATCATCAAAGACTCTCCTCCACAGATCCCGAGGCTGAACAAAGTCCTCATCGTCAACGGGGATCTCGTTCAGACCGAGCAGTGCGTTGGCAGCAATACGCTCGTGGTGTGTGATCTGAGTGATGGATTGGGTGGTGACGCCGGGGCTGAGAGTGCTTCGAACGTAGTTGGGGTCGCCACCGTAGTTCTTGGTGGTGGTGATACCGTCGCGGACGAAGGGGGCGTAGACGGGTACGATAGGGCGGTTGGGAGGGAGTTGGGCGTAGTTGGAGCCGAGGCGGTATCGCTGGGCGTCGGGATAGGCGAACATGCGAGCCTGAAGCATGGGATCGGGAGTCATGGCGATACCAGGAACCAAGTTCGATGGTGAGAAGGCAGCTTGCTCAATCTCAGCGAAGTAGTTGTCGGGCTACAATTTATCAGCACTCAGCTCCTCCTTGTCATCCAATAATAAGCTTACGTTCTTGTTCAGGGTCATCTTTCCGACCTCAATCAAAGGAAACTCCTTATGAGACCAAATCTTGGTAATGTCGAACAAAGCCCGACCAAAGGTCTCAGCTCTCTCAGGCTCCATGATCTGAACATACAACTTCCAGACAGGATACTCGCCTCGGGCAATAGCATTCCAAAGATCCTCAGTATGGTAATCAGCATTAGCACCAGCTTTCTTCTCAGCTTCTTCAGCGGAAGCGAAGCTGGTGTGGCCAGTCTCGGGACGGAAGTGGAATTTGCAGTATCGGGGACGGCCAGAGCCGTCAATCAGCTTGAAGGTGTGGACGCCGAAGCCAGTGACGCGGCGGATGGAGTCGGGAAGGCCGCGGCTGCCGAAGAGGTGCATCAGGGTGTGTACACTCTCGGGTTGGTTGACGTGAAAGTCCCAGAACTAAGAACATTAGATCGTGTAGTCATATCACCAGACTCGGACGGCTCACCATGGTAGCATCAGGTCGGTTGGTGGCGGGATGTCGCTTGTGGCTGCGGTTCAATGAAGGGAATCGCATGGGATCGCGGACAAAGAAGACAGGCTACTGGATCAGTTCAAGAACTAACATCAATCACAGAATTGAGACTTACAACATGGTTCCCAACAATGTCGTAGTTTCCTTCCTCAGTAAAGAACTTGACAGAGAAACCTCGGACATCGCGAACAGTATCGGCGCTGCCCTTCTCACCACCAGTGGTGCTGAGACGGAAGAGGACTTGGGTCTTCTTGCCAGCGGTGTCGAGGAACTTGGCGCAAGTCAATTGAGCGATTTCAGGGTTAGTGACCTCGAACTCTCCCCAGGCACCAGCAGCTTTGGCGTGGACGACTCTGCCATGACTGTTAGTTGAGTCCTTATGGACAAGTGAAGGTAGAATTAAATGGGAGACTTGCCGCTCAGGAATGCGCTCTCGGCTGAAATGGGCCAGAGTCTCAAGGAGAAGAGTATCACCAAGAGTCGTGAGACCACCGCCGCCAAAGACGGGGAGGGTAGTGCTCACTGAGGGGTCGCGAACAGGCTGACCTACACTAGTTAGCTGTGCCAGTAGATATTCGAGTCTCAAGCATACCCTCGGTCAAAGTATACACAGGATTAGACATTTTGAAAAGCTGAAATCGAACGTAATGAAGAAGAACAATAGTTTCAATGACGAGGAAGAAACGAGGAAATTCCCAGCCTTAAGATAAATTTTCCACTCCTCATTACGGCATCGTCAATGCCGAGCCCGCCCCGACAGATAAGAAAATGGATCTCATCTCTGCGGGCCTTTGTTCCAAGATTTCGATAAGATAGAGGTTATCGCGAACAAGTCCCGTGCAAGCCCAATCACAGCACATACTTTTCTAAGCCGCAATCTTTGCCAGTGGATCGGTGAAGCCGGTAGTATTACTGTATACAGCTAGTGCAAATGCTGCCGAAGAGCCGCTAAAACTGGACCCCGAGCCAAGCTGTTCTAGAAATGGTTACCGGAGCTGACTCGGCATCTTTGGTCATATTGTTTGTAACACGGGTTTTGCCCGGGTTATGCGAGCTTTCCCAGTTTATGGCGCTTTGAGGCTTGACTCGGCGTCTTGGTAAGGCTCTTTGTAAGACGGGTTTTGTGCAAGATTTGCGAATTCTGCGGTTTTGTGGCGCTTTGGGGGTTTTGGGGGTTTGGCTGTGCCTGTTAAGTGCCGAAGTTTTCGGATGGGGAATACGTCACTGGTTGAACACCGAGAGATCCGTACAGAAGCAAAGATCAATGTTGCAGCAGAATTGTCGGCATTGAGATGCCGTCAGACGCGTATGTCGGTGTTCTCCATCTTGAAGATGGAGAACTTGTCAGTGACGACATTGCAAGATGAGATATATAAATATCATGGCTCACGATGGGTCTTGGTGTTTTGCAATCCAGCAATCACTCAGACTTCACTTACAAACACCTTGACTACTCAAAGCCCCTCTACTTCGTCGACAGACTCAGCTCATCAACTCCTTCACTCTTACAACACCTTCAACTCAAGAAGTTCAACTCAGCAAAATGGCTTTCGTCGCAAATGGAAATGAATACGACTTCATCATCGTCGGCGGCGGCACCGCAGGAAACACTGTAGCAGGCCGTCTCGCCGAAAACCCCAACATCCGCATCCTCATCATCGAAGCCGGCATCCCCAACCCGCACCAAATCCCCGAAATCACCACCCCCTCCAAGGCCTTCAACCTCCGCGGCAGCAAGCACGACTGGGCCTACAAGTCCACCATGATCAAGCGCGACGACTACGAGCGCATCGAGAAGCCCAACACCCGCGGAAAAGTCCTCGGCGGTTCGTCCTGCGCCAACTACTTCACCTGGATCCCCGGCTCCAAGCCTACCTTTGACGACTGGGAGGCTTTTGGTGGGGAGGATTGGAATTGGGATGGTTGCGTGGAGTATCTTCGCAAGTGTGCGACTTATCATGATGAGGAGGGGCTTTATCCCGCTGAGCTGGGGAAGATTGGTACGGGGGGACCTATTCAGATTGCGCATGCTGATCTTGTTCCTGAGATGCAGCCTTGGCGTGATGCTCTGACTGAAGCGTGGGTTTCCAAGGGCGAGGTTTTGACGGAGAATATTTACGATGGTGAGATGAGGGGTCTTACGCATTGTGTTGATACCATCCATGGGGGTCAGCGACAGGGAAGTTTCTTGTATCTCAAGAACAAGCCCAATGTCAATATCCTCTATGGCGTTCAGTCCAAGGAGCTGATCATTGATCCTCGCACCAACACCTGTCTCGGCGTCACCGTCATCAACCATGATACCAAGGGAGAACTAAGCGTCTTCGCCAGCAAGGAAGTCATTTTGTCTCAGGGCGTTTTCGAAACGCCCAAGCTTCTCATGCTTTCCGGTGTCGGTCCCGCTCAGGAACTCAAGAAGAACGACATCAACGTCAAGCTCGACTCTCCTCACGTTGGCCAGCATCTTCTCGATCATCCCATCGTTCCTTTTGTTCTCCAAGTCAAGGATGGCTTTGGTCTAGAGGACTACATCCTCCGAGACGGTGCTGCCAACAGCGCTGCTGTTGCTCAATACAAGCGCGACAAGACTGGTCCTGTTAGCTCTGGTCTCCTCGAACTCGTCGGCTTTCCCCGTATCGATGAGCGTCTCGAGCAGCACCAATCCTACCGTGAAGCCAAGGCTGCGAACGGTGGTCTCGACCCCTTCGGTCCCAAGGGCCAACCTCACTTTGAACTCGATTTCGTCGGCATGTTCAGCACCGCTTTCCAATGGCACTACCCCGTTCCTGAGAAAGGCAACTACATGACCGTCATCGTTGATCTTCTCCGTCCACTTTCTGAAGGCCAAGTCACTCTCAACAGCAACGATCCTCTTGTCCAGCCCAACATCAACCTCAACTTCTTTGGTAATGATCTTGATATTCTTGCTATGCGCGAGGGTGTTCGCTGGACTTATGATGTTCTCACTACTGGTAAGGGCTTCAAGGACATTGTGCTCGGCGAATATCCTTGGAGAATGCCCCTCGAGTCTGATGAGGAGATGAAGAGGGCTGTCCTTGATCGCAGCCAGACTGGTTTCCGTAAGTCCACTCTGTCATATTAAGAATATGTACTAACATAACTCTCAGACCCCTGCGGTACTGCACGTCTCTCCAAGAACATCCAGCAGGGTGTTGTTGACTCTCGCCTTCGTGTTCACGGAATCAAGAACCTCCGCATTGCTGATGCATCGGTCATCCCAGTCATTCCTGACTGCCGCATCCAGAACTCTGTCTACATGATTGGAGAGAAGGCAAGTTCGTCTCAGCCCATTCTTGATGATTTTACTGACATGTTTCCTAGGGTGCCGACATGATCAAGGCTGATCATCCTGAGCTCTATGGTCAGGAGGCCACTAGGGCCAACCCATTCACTAGCCGCCTGTAGATAGATATAAAAACCTGGTTAGAGGCACTTAGATTGGATTTGTTTCGCGTTATATATAGCATATAGACTTGACGATTTTGGAATAGACCTTTTCGATTTATTCTTTCGCCCTCCATTTAACGTTGATGTAGGAATGCTGACAATACAGTCAGCTTCATGAACGGAGCCAAATTCATCCGCCAATCACATCTCCTCGGAGCATGACTCACTCCACAATTGCATCATCTCATTCGTCCGTCAGCATCATCATTGATGGCTGAATGAGGTTCCTTTAAGTGAGTTGTAAGATCTGGCAGCCTATGGTTCCGCGCGTTTTCACTTGAAGCTCTCTTGGTTTTCTCAAATCTACAAAAATTATAAACAGAGATGTCGTTGACAGCACAGATCAAAGTACTACTGCTTACCAAAACTTGCGGCTACCGTCATGACTGCATTTCCACCATGATCTCAGCCTTCAGCTCACTGCCATTCTCCGTTAGCGCAACTGAAGATTCAACAGAACTGCTCTCACTTTCAGACTACGATGTCGTTGCTCTCGGACACAACACCGGTGATTATCTAGCTGAAGAAGAAGTCACCTCTTTGTTAAATTTCGTCGAGAATGGTGGTGGTGTTGTAGGCATTCATGCAGCTACATCCGGCCTGAAGACAAATGCCAGGTATACCAAGATCTTGGGCGAGGTGTTTAATGGCCACCCGCCGCCACAGTGGATGACTCTTGCCGTCGAAAACCCCGATCACTTCATCAACGGATGTCAGTCTCTTCCTAGTCCAGAATCTGCACCAGAAGAAGCACCTGTCTGTCCTGTCAAGACAGAGTCTCTTCCAGCGAGCCAATTTCCATGGTTCGACGAGGTGTATACCTTCAGATCGCACCCACGCGTTGAAGGCCGCACGATCTTACTTTCAGTGCAAGAGAGCAACGAGGAGGGCGCTGAATCTGCTGGCTTTCCTCTGTCATGGACTCAGACGGTCGGAAGGGGAAGAGTGTATTACACTGCTCTGGGTCATTTTGATGAAGCATATAAAGATACTTGGTTCATGGAAAGCTTGCGTCGAGCGGTTGTCTGGACTGCGAAGAAGGATTGAGGACATACTTTTCTGGCGACTATGTTGGTATACCAACGGTTAGGGTCCAAGGGCGCAGATGATGATGAACTCGAAACTGTATCATTTTACCCCCTTAGAGTTATTTGTAATCTCAAGACCAAAGTTGTGTGCAAGTAAATATTTCGCACTGGAACGGCTTAGATGCGACCGTGGCTTCGGCTATGACTGTCGTCAAAACTGAGTTTCGAGGCGGCCTGATGTCCACCAACAAGTCGGGGTACCAGTAATTCTTTCTCCCCTGCGACAGGTGAGTTGTTTTCGGCTGCACCGCCAAGATATGCTCTCAATGCCTCACCAAGGCAGATACCTCCAGTCGGAAGGTCTGTTCCCTGCAGGGTCACTGATCTTCATAGCTCCTGCATCAAGCATAAACTCTATCGCTTCTCGCGGGTTCGCATTGCGGAGTTTCTCCAACATCGGCTTACCACTTTCAAATGCCTCCAAGTCAGCCAAGAAAGATAAGCAACAGGACCAACAGCGGGAACTGGGGGGTTGTGGATCACGCGGGACGGAACAAGTCTTGGCCCGAGGGATCAATGCTTAATACCCAGTTTATATCTGGGCTTGGCTATCGTCGGAGGAGTCTTTCCTGATGACTTCTTGGCGGTTTGACTTGACTGAGTCAATCATGTCTCAAGACGCGGTCCAATCACCAAGTTTGGCTCTGCACGCGTGAACGAGGAGAGTTTCCGAATTGGGTAATAAGGCACGTTGATCTTGGGACACGACAAGATCAACAGCGTAGGTTGTTTTCAAGGACGATAAACGCGCATAAGTCAGTTTATTGAACAAGGTTTCTGATGTTTAATTGTTAAGCTTATCTTGAGATGCGCAGTGATTGCTGAGTTGTCGGGATTATAATGTGACAAGAGAACAAGACCCTGTTGACAGAACAAGCTAGCCTTGATTAGCCACGCGTCTTAACGCGTAGAGCATAACGCGTCTTACCCCAATATTCACGATAACTACCCTATGCCAACGTTGAACTCACAATCGGCTCCAGGTTTTCTCCATCTCTCGCTTGTGAACACGGGGAAATTCTCAGCTCACCTTAACACAGCCTCCGCTCCTAACTGCAGCCAACAGTGACAATCATCCCGCACGCATAACCACGCCAAGCAAAGTCTACACAGCAACGGTAATATGTCCTTGCAGACCACTTTTCATCACAAAAAATACTGGGGAGAAGTGAAGATCAGAAAGGCCAAGATATCCACGGAAGACCCAATTTGTCTAACCGATGAGGGTCCTGTAGAATAGATAACTCGTGATGACAATCGCTCTGGGCATTACTGGGATGAGACATGAGATCAGCGTGCTTATTGTTGAAGTTAATTTCACTCTATTTTGTGCTTTGAGCGGTATTTGGTCTTGTCGCTGCTGTGATTCGATGCTGGAATGTTTTGCGACATACACAGTCTCACATCTAGCTCCATGGAGATATGCTCAACACTGTGCTACAGATTCATCGACCGCCACAGTACTTTAGAATTCTAAAAGAAAACAACAAAACTTTAAAATCTTCTAGAATTTTTCTTTCTTTAAGATAGGCAGTGGCGATAGCCTCACAAGGCGATTCAATCTTGAACAACAATAATCCGCGGCCTACCCGATACCACTTTTGCCACGAGTGACGGAATAGCCGCCCTTAGAAATTAATGACGTTGCTGTGAGAACTAAATCTTATCCAGAGCCTTACCCACTAAAACCCCACACACCTCGGCACTATTCCCCAATTTATTCTCGGCGCGGGTTGAGAAATCACGACAGCACAAAAACTTGGAGAAAAGGGGAGACTTCATACGGAGTAAGCTCATATCACTATGGAGACTCGTTATGGTTATTCTCGGGTTGTTATTTTATCTGGAGTATGAGACGATACTCCGCAAGATCTTACTCCCTGCTTCATTTCGGTTATGTTGTGTTGTGACGTGCCGATCATATCTTGACGATCCCTTAGTGATGGTCAACTCTATCTGTCGACAGCAACAATCTTTCCTCAAAACATATTAATGCGGTGTACAAAAGCGACTTCGTCATTTTCTCCAACTCGTATGAGAGGATTGAATCTAGTCATGTAATGGTACACAACACGTACAGGGATAAAGAGCCGAGCGATGGAGCCTCTTGATTCAAGGGTCCTTGTCTCTATTAGGAAATTGTGAAGATCACCAAACGCCTATGACGTATCTCTCCCGTCAACGTCATTTTACCCATATTTAAAAATTTTCAACAATTATTATCACCAACACGATAATTCTCATTGATTTTGTTAAGTAGACCCAGTGTTTCTTTTTCCCTTCTTACGTCAGCGGGGCCCCTTGACAGCGTAGTTCCCGCCAAGTGACGTTATTCGCGATGGTTAAAAATCTCTTTGGTTGGAGGCGACCCTTTCACATGTAGTTTATCTAAGGTTATCGGTTCAAGGGACCAGAGTTTTCTCCTCATCGTACTCCAAGTTTCTGCACCGTGCCAAGTTTTTGGGGCCCGAGTCATTTCTCGGCTTATCAAGTTGCATTTTCTTTTTCTCCACTTGTATAACTGTGACAATGAACTGAGAGGGAAAAAAAAACATTGGGGAATTTGTGGGTGAAGTGATCCACGTAGAGCTCCAGAGTTTACTTGGCGCTGGTGTTGCTGATTGTCCTTATAAAGGATTGTGAATCTCCCAGACCTGAATTCAGTTTGAATCGTTATCCAACATCAAGAGCTGGTCTTTTTTAAAAGAAATCAGTCATCATGGTTCACGTCGATAACGAGCATGGTGTGCCGCACTACTGGGGCAAGACCGGCAAGGGTCTTCAAAAGCTCATCACTATAGTCGCTACTACAGACTTTCTTCTCTTCGGTTATGGTATGTTTGCCCTTGTATCTGTGCGTTTGAGCAAATACTAACGGCTGTGTTTCATGTAGATCAAGGTGTCATGTCCGGTATCATCTCAGCTCCCGCTTTCACAGACGATTTCCCCCAGGTTCTTGACGAGACGTACGAAGGCTTCGTCGTCTCCATCTACGCTGTCGGCTGCTTCCTCGGTGCTCTCTTCATCCTCAACTTTGGTGACCGTCTCGGTCGCCGCAACTCCATCTTCCTTGGTGCTATTATCATGATCATTGGTGTCGTTATCCAGATCGCTGCTGTTCCTCCTAGCGGTGGTGCCACGGCGCAATTCATCATTGGAAGATGTATCACCGGTATTGGTAACGGAAGTAGGTCACCTCGCCATTCCCCATGCGTGCATTGATGCTAACGTCTCAGTCAACACATCGACTATCCCTACCTACCAGGCCGAGTGCAGTGAGTCTCACAACCGAGGCAAGCTCATCTGCATCGAAGGCGGCAACGTAGCCATCGGAACGTTGATCGCCTACTGGATCGACTACGGCTGTACCTATGGTCCCGCTCCCTTCGTCTGGCGATTCCCCATCGCTTTTCAGGTTGTCTTTGCTACCATTGTCCTCGTCATGATGATGAAGCTTCCCGAGTCTCCTCGCTGGCTCCTCACCCATGGCCGTCGCGAAGAAGCAGCAACGATTCTTGCAGGTCTTAACGGTCAGCCCCGCGACTCTCACGATGTCACCACCCAGATGGCTACCATTGAGAAGGCCATCGCTGCTGCTGGCCACAAGGGCGGCAAGACTCCTTTCTCTGCTCTCTTCACTGGCGGCAAGACCCAGCACTTCCGACGTCTCATTCTCGGTGCCTCTTCTCAGATGATGCAGCAGCTCTCAGGTTGCAACGCCGTCATCTACTACTTCCCCATTCTCTTCCAGAAGTCAATCGGTACCGATCACAACCTGGCTCTCCTCCTCGGCGGTGTCAACATGATCATCTACTCCATCTTCGCTACAACCTCTTGGTTCGCCGTTGAGCGTGTCGGTCGTCGCAAGCTCTTCCTCATTGGAACAGTCGGCCAGTGCTTGTCCATGATCCTCTCCTTCGGCGCCCTCATCCCCGGTACTGCCTCTGCTTCCAAGGGCGCTGCTGTCGGTCTCTTCACTTACATCGCCTTCTTCGGTGCCACCTGGCTGCCCCTCCCTTGGCTCTACCCTGCTGAGATCAACCCCCTCAAGACCCGCGCGAAGGCCAACGCCACCTCCACCGTCTCCAACTGGCTCTGGAACTTCTTCATCGTCATGATCACCCCCGTTATGATTCATGGCACTGGCACCAACGGCTGGGGCACCTACGCCTTCTTCGCTGCCATGAACGCCTGCTTCTTCCCCATCATTTACTTCTTCTACCCCGAGACTTCTGGTCGCTCCCTCGAGGAGATTGATCTGATCTTCGCCAAGGGCTACACTGAGAAGAAGAGCTACGTCACTGCTGCTAAGGAGCTCCCTCCTATGGAGGATCACGAGGTTCACGAAAAGGCTCGTGAGTATGGCTTCGGCAGTGACGATGACATCAAAGCGTCTCACTTCGAGTCAGAGGGCGACAACGGAGTCATGACCGACTCTGCTGTCTAAGGTCGAACTGGCATTCGACATTCTGTTCTAGCTTGCTGGAACCAACATTTTGCTTATTAACATGATTTGACGCATCTATAGAAGCTACGATTGTAGCTATGACCTTTTAGATACTCCCATGACTCTAGTAGTCTAGCATGAATACACATCTTATATATAGAGATTACCACCGTTCGATGTTTGTGATTGTTTATCTGAGACATGATTGTGAAGTTCATTCGTGCAAACTCGCCAACAACCAGGTCATTGCATCACCGTCAGTTTGTGCAGATCATCGGAAACTTACGCGTTGTATCAGCGCCTAATGCTGCAGCATGCAGTGACCGGACCAAAATTCGGTGAAATAGCCCATTGGCTGTTCGGGGACTCTCATCGTCCAGCAGGGTCCCTGGTGGAGCTTCAGTGTCGATCTACGAGATAAGACTCTTTGAAGATAAGTAATGGCCAGGAATGACATATGGGGGTAGGGGGGATGCCTGTCAGCGGTAGCTGAGACATAATTGACATCGCTTCCATTCTATCTACACGTCTATCCAACGAGCCATCCATATCTCCGTAACCTGTTTCGCCTCATCAACGAGCCCCAGGTCCAACAACAACTGCACACTTCCCCTCACCGCACTCTCAAGCGCACTAAAAGTCCACGTATGCGTAAAAGTCGCAGCTTCCCCAATAAAAACAGTATTGAACTCCGTCTGATAAAACGCAGGGAGATACAAATGCTGCTGTCCAAAGATCTGCATCGTAAAAGCACCAGCATGATGTTCCTCTTGCTCCCAGCACTGCCGCGCCCAGTGTCCAGTCCAGTTCTCTTCGACTACATCGCCGTGGACTTCGATAAGCGCGTTTTTTATGTAGGCTAGATGTTCCTCTTCTGGCATGGCGCATGCGGCTGTTGCTTCGTAGTCGGAGAGATAAGACGCCAGCATAGTTCCGGGGCCTGTGGAGTTGATGTGCCATGAAGGATAGCAGACCTGTCCTAACTGAGGACTGGTGAGACGGGTACAGCCGCCGATGATAGGCTTATCAAGATGTTCCCAGAAGCGCGTCTTGAACTGAACAGCGACCTTGCAGGCGTTGGCATACAAGGTCCTATCGATAGCACGTTTCAAAAGACTTGAGTATCGTGGCATCTTCCAAAACTTCATCAAATTGAGTGGTACACTGTTGAGAACATAGTCAAAGTTCTGAACATTGTTCGGTGTGCTGAAAGGTTCAGAGCCAGTAGGTTTCCAGAACACAGATAGAGTTTTGTTCTTATTGTACTGTAGACCGTTGACTTTGGCGTTGTACTGAACTCTGTCTTTGACGTGTGGCTCAAATGCAGCGGGTAAGCGGCTGAGACCACCTTTGATAGTGACCCATTTGCTAGCCAGGAAGTAAACGGTTTCGTACTCCCACATAGGCCAGTAGATATGCGAGGGCGAGACTTCATCTGTCGTGTTGAGGTCTGCCTTGATGACATCTCGGAGGTAAGATACCTCGGAATAATCGAATGATCCATCCTCTTTCGCTTGTTTGTACGCCTTGAAGATATTGGAGGCATACATACGAATGCGCTCAGGAGTGAGTCCTTTGAAGTCATCCAAAGCCTCGATGGCTTCCTCAGCCGCTGTCTCATTATGATAGACAGGCGGGTTGTAATATGCTGGGTCGTTCGCTACTTCAGCCTTAGTAGGCCATGAACCATCTGGACGTCGAAAAGGTGTGTCGACAGGTGTATTTGGAGAGCTTTGGATCCAGTCCCAGAACTCGACTTGGAGTGATTTGTTGCCTGAGTTCATTCCATTGAGAACGTCAGCTAGCTGAAAGATCATTCGTTGATCCATGAAAGGAAAGGTCTCGTTTGTTTCCGAGTCAGTGAGCTCGTACGGGAATCTCATGGGTCCGAGTTCATGGTATTGGCCGTCTTCCGGTGAGGTACCATTCAAGTAAACAGTTCTGACACGCCCTCCAATTCGCTCAGAGGACTCGAGAATCTTCCAGTTGTGGATTCCAACAGAGTCAAGAATGAGCTTGGGAACGAACCGTTAACTTCGTATTCGGGACGAGGGCGCATCACTTACCGAGGATAGAAGACCAGACATGCCACCGCCCAAAATGCCGAAGGTCTTATTCTTTGTGGCGGTAACAAAAACATCATCAGGCTGTTTCTGCTTAAGATATGCAACGCCATCGAACCACAAACTGTCGTCACCGGCAACGTCCGCAAAAGACTTCTTCTTTTCGCCTCGACGTGCAAGGCGCTTGACAACGTCGATCTCATCAGACTGGCCGATAAGTTCACCGTCCAAGAAGGCGCTAAGACAACCCCCAGAGACATCGTCCGATGTCAGCCAGACAAATCGCGTTGGCCGCTGGCCCTGATGATCAAGATGGCGCTTCGCCAGAGGATGCTGGCCAACATGAGTCGACCCGATATGATGGACGGTCTCGGAAACAGTTACCGCATCACCGCATGCGCCATAGCTCAAAGTCAAGTGCCCGTCCACATCACCGGTGTATTCAACAACCACATTTTGTGCGCTACCGGGGCTGACTTTAGAGGGAGATATGAACTTGACAGACGGGGAGTTGAGGGGTACTGCTTCGGCAAGCAGGCTCGCTAGAAACCATAGAAAAGAAGAACGCCTCATTTTGAACGCACAAATAGGTAAATTTGCTGAATGGCGGTAAAGTCCGTGGGTACAGGGACATGGCCATGTTTAAATGGCTTCACAGCTGCCATTCTTATCTTAGGACCCGGATCCATTAATTGACACCGACTCCCTGTCGGTATAATTCTTATCGACCATGCTTGGTAATACTGCAAAGAAATCCCTCGCGATGCTATCGTGACCGACTCGCTGCCAAGCAATGCCTTAACTGCATTTATACCATTTCTCTGGATAAACGTTAATTAGAGTTGAGAGAATAATAAACAAGCTTATTATTAGCGCAATGCATGTCTTGCGTGGTCTCGAGATAAGAGATACGCCGAGCTTGATCAGGCAAAGATATTCCCGAACTCGGCCGCTTATCAGTTTTGCAGACTACTCCGATTCGTTTGATAAGATCTAGGAACAGGGGTATAACGACGATAACGGCTTTTGCTCCAGGTTTCGGAGTAGCAACCTTGATGGTTATCGACCCCAGCAGATGGTAATGAATCTGACTAGTCCAGGAGCTTGCGGGTTAAACTGCCTTTTACGCTGCGATAACCGATTGGAACCATAAGACTGTCATATACTAAGCTATATAGGTATAGTTAAAAACCCAATCATCACTCACAATACCGCTGAAAAAAATACGTTTCACTAAATCACACCTTGACACCTTCGTTCGACATGCTAGCATCTCCACTAGGCATACCAGTCTCTGCTTTGGTCACCTCACCACCCTCAGTTGTCCCTCGAAGGACATTGGGAGCATACGGCTGCTTCCAGTCATCACGACGCCCAGGGACAATAAACACGTTGAACCACCTGGGAAAGACGAAACCAATCACACACCAAACAAGTAAAAGATGCGCTGAGATGGAGCCAAGGATGTATAGTGGAGCATTCTTGACTTCCTCGAAGCTGGGGTAGGCTAAGCTGAAGATGATAGCCAGGACAGATCCCGGGATATATCGCGGCATGGTGCCCAGAGGAAGGGGGGAGACGAGTTTTGACCATTGCCGACGACAGAGTTGAGATCGTGTCTTGGTTGGTTGCCCTAAAGCACGCCCACAAATTAATTGATTGGTTTCTTATCAGTAGATCAGGTCAAACTTACCGAGTAGAAGACAACGTAGTAAAAGACGGATGTTATCTTGTTCTTGGATAGTAATCGCGGTGCAAGTGTGCATCTGGTGTTTTTGCAAGGAACAATGAAGCAGCAAGACAAATAAAATAGAGCCCGAAGCCAGCAACGGCACCGGCCCAAGGGGTCGCAGACAATGATACTAAGTAGCTAACCACTCAGAAAGCCAACATTATATAAAGCAAATGAAGGCATTCCGACCTGACCAACAACATCCTTAAATCGATATAGAGCAGTCGCCCCAACACACTCCGCCCAAACAACAAAAAACGAGGCCAATGTTATTAATCCATCGGCCAATCACATCTATAGAGAAGTAGCCAAACTCAGTGCAGTGAGGAAGCGAAAGGAGGAAGCAAATCGTGACCATGGTGGTAGTAACCCAAGGCCGACTCCAGTTTATGGCAAATGGGGAATCGAGGATCAACGTCATGACTGCATCCAACATAGCAAAGGACAAACTGATACCAAGTAGCATAATGGTGAACAAGAAGATGACAGAAAAGAAGCCCGAAGCAGGGATCTCGATAAAGGCCTCGGGATACGTCATGAAGCCGAGCCCATAGCTTCCAATATCGCCGGTTCCTTCAGGACGCATGCCGAGATACCCAACGATACCGAAAACTGCAAAAGCAACCAGGGCCTCGAAAGATGAGTTGAACAGGACGATGATGACTGCATCTTGAGCCGCATTGGCGAATTTGCGGTTGTATGAGGCGTAGGCTGTGTAGTATCTGAACCCAACCCCTGTCGAAAAAAAGACTTGACCGACGGCATCGCGCCAAACTTTGGTCCCGGCAAGTTTTGAACTAGGCCAACTGGCGAAATAGAGCTTGATATCCTCGCTAGCATTGGGGAGTGACACACCGCGTTCAATAAGGATGATGCCCATTATGACTGGCAAGCCCATGGTAAAGTAGATGCCGCGTCCGGTGAGGCCGACTCCCCGGAACATGCAGAGCCAAGCTGTGAACCAGGTAAAAGAGTTCCAGCCGACCAGACAACCGTTGAGCGAGACACCAGGGTATACAACCCACTGACCAGACTTATCAGGGTCAATGGCACTAACAGCCTCACTCACACAGCATGCAATCGCTATTCTGGTGCAGTGAGTACCGATTTCTCAGCGGCATGTAAATGCTAACATGAATACCTGGCTACATGGAGCGGAACGACGTGCAACGAAAACTACAACGGCGCAATTGGTGGGGGTGACTTCATGTCCAAGTGCCAGGGCGCTGGGGTGGCGGCTGGATATACTCGTGATCGGGTACCGTGGGACTTGTTAGCCAGCCGCGGCTGGTCAAGAATAGTCTGCTATGCATTTTACCATGTTTCTAAATTGAGTACTTATTACCATTGCTATACGGAGAGTGAACACCACTAACTGGTTACCTAGAGTACAGAAGTGGTGGTGTGATATAAGTTGAGAGGTTTGGCGTAAAGCGAAGCCCAAATTACTCTGAATGAACAAAGTATGTAGTATCAGGCTTCAACTACTTAACAGGTGGCGAATCTTGAAAATGCATTACGCGCCGAGAACCTGCATGAAACTCCCCCATCTCATTGGCTACCTCGACGACTTTCAACCCCCCGGCATTGCAGCTGAAGCTGGCTTACTCACCGAAACCTCATCATGCATACCCCGCTGTAAGCAGGAGAGAACAGAAACAACGCGTTCAACGTCGGAGCATGAGTCCTCTTCTACTTTCCTAAGCTCCCCTCACGAGAATAGAAAGGCGCCATGGAGCCAGTCGGGCTGGCAGTCGGCCTTGTCGGCCTCTTCAGTACCTGCATGGACATTATGCAGCGGGTTGACTCGTACAGAACTGCTGGCCGCGACTCCCGACAGCTTGATGCTCAGCTCAACGCGACTATGCATCTGTTCGAGCGATGGGGTGATGGAGTCGGCATTAGCAAAGGCAAGCTCTCGGACAACCATCATCCAGATCTTGACAATTCGCGCACGTTCGCAGTCGTCCAAGGTCTACTGAAGAGTATCAAGGACTTCTCCATGACGTCGAGTGAGCCCCCGAACCCCAACGCCCTTCAGAAGACTCCGTCGTTTCCACTATCGGGAGATCTATCGTCGCATGGATCTAAAATCTCAAAGTGGAAGAAGACAACATGGGCGCTGCGCGGAAAGCTAAAGGAGGCAAGCCATGTTCAGGCCCTTGCAAGTCTCGTATCGGATCTTTATAGCGTGGTTGCGCCTGATAATACGGGCTCAAAAGCCTTAACTCGAACTCCAAGTTCTAAAGACTTATCAACCTCACAACCATATGCTGAAGAGATTCGAGAGCTACTACAAAAGATTGAGGAGGAGATGGAAGGTAAATGTCTTACTTGCCAAGACTAATTGCTCACGCTGACACTGGTAGCTGAGAAAACACGAGACTTGCACGCGTGGCTTGGTGCACCCAAGCCAAACGACGTGTTCAGCGACTCAAACGATACGCGTGTTGAAGAAACCTGCGAGTGGATTCTCCGTCGTGATGAGTTCCTCGAGTGGCAGAAAACTTCTTCCCCAAGCCAAGTACTCTGGATCAAAGGTCCAGCGGGCTTTGGGAAAACATTCCTCTGCGCCAAGATCGTTCAAGAACTGGAGAGGATAGCACAAAGACCGGTCGCCCACTTCTTCTTATCCTCCAGGTATGAGGGTCGCGATGATCCCTTCTCGACAATACGGGTGTGGTTGACCATGTTGATGCAACGGAACTCGACTATTCGGGACATGGTGGCAAGAGCGCGTTTGTCACAGCATGAATCACTGGCAAATCAAGCGACAATTCTACGAGTTTTCCGAGACGTTGTCGTAGGAACTCCAGATTGTATTCTTGTTCTAGACGGGTTGGACGAGTGCACTGGGATGACCAGTACAGACACAAAGTCCGTCCCCCATTTTCTTCAGGAATTGCGCATAGCTATCACCAACACTACAACTAAGATATTAATCTCAAGCCGTGGCGATGCTCTCATTCAGCAAGGTCTTTCAGAGTTCACTCGATACAGCGAATATACCATCATCCCAGACGACGTTGGGGCAGACTTAATGGCATACTCATCTGAACTTGTCAACGCAAAGTTACCAAACAAGGACGAATCAACGAGGGCCTCTATTGCCCAAAGGATGAAAGACAGAAGTGAGGGCCAGTTCCAGTGGGTCAAGCTTCAAGAAGGCTCTCTGAGAAAGGGAAGAAGCAGAAAGCAACTTGAACGAAAGATTGACGAGACTCCGTCTGGTCTTGACAGTCTCTACGACCGGGAATGGAACAGAATCAACTCAATGGGGGATTCGGATAAAGATAGAGCTTTCTCATTGCTGCGATGGGCTGCGTTTGCATTCCGACCGTTGACAGTGTACGAGATTGCGGAGTCCGTTCTCATTACAGAAGACCTGGAAGAGTTCCCTTTTGAAGAGATGCCAGACTGTGTCGACAATGACTATGTCGACAGTATGATCCTAGAGCTTTGCGGATCCCTTATTGAAGTCCGCCACGTTTCGTCGTCCAGAAATACCGAGTATCCCGAACGTATTAAAGAATCAGAAGAGGATTCTGTTGGCTTGCAAGAGGTTCACTTGTCGCACTTCTCTGTCAAAGAATACCTCCTCCTCAAAACCTTTCCCGGCACTGGTGCTTTGCTCTCAAATGAGACACTTCGCGTCGCCAACCTAAATATCCACAATACTATTCTCGCGAAACTTTGTCTTCATTTCATAAGCTTCCGTGGAGTTTGGGAAATCCTGAAGATGAACAATAATGAAAGATCAGCAAAGCACTTCACTTTCTATGCCGTAGATGAAGGTTTGGAGCATTGCCGAGGTGTTGAGACTATGGATCCGGATTTGCAGCAGGCAATCAACGCTTTCCCCTATAGTCTAAATGAGAACTGGCCCTTTATGAGGGAGTTCGTGGAGACCCGCATCTTCGATGCTGACCCTGATATCCAAGAAAGGTCAATGACCCCATTTGTGTTTGCAGTCTGCAGTGGACTCACAGACACTGTGGCGCATATCATACGAGAAGGGAGCTTTGATATGGAGGATCGATCGTTTGGCAATTCGACTCCATTATTCTGGGCTTGCTTTGTAGAAAGTCAGGATATTGTTGAATTACTCGTTGACAATGGTGCCGATATCAATGCAAGATGCCGCCAAGGTCAGGTACCATTGCACATTTCTGTGGAGGATGGAGGCGATGGAATTGCGAAACATCTTATATCGAAAGGCGCAGATGTCTCAGTGGTCGACGATGAGAGACAAACACCACTTAACTTGGCTTCAATGAGTGGCAATACTGAGGTGGTTCGGCAACTTATCGACAGTGGAGCTGATATATCGCACGAAACAGCAGAAGGTTTCACACCTCTCTCGATGGCATCTAGCAGGGGGTTTCTCGAATTGGCCAAGCTTCTTATTAAAAGTGGTGCAGATGTCAATCAGGTGGCGGCCAACGGCCACCCTCCGCTTTTTCTGGCTGTGTGGTGCAACCACTCCGAACTTGCTGAGTTACTGATAGATGAGGGTGCAGAACTGAATGAGATTGGATTTCAGGGCCGGGTATTCTCATTACTTGCTGTGGCGGCTGGTAATGGACATCACAACATGGCGAAAGCTCTGATTAGCAAGGGCCTCAATCCAACGGAGACCCAGCCATTGCTTCTGGCTGCCTCCTATGGTGCCTATGGTGGATTCTCGATCGACTTCGACGCAAAAGAAGCTGCCGAATCGCCTGATTTCCCTCGCTCAGGTTATCAGCAGGTACTGAAGCTGCTACTCCAAAGCGGCGCTGATGTGAACGCCAGTGACGCGGGCGGTTACACGCCACTATATATCGCTTCATTCTGCGGATTTATCGATATAGTGGAGTTTCTGATACAGAACGGTGCTGGCTTAAATGTCAAGACACTTGGTGGAGAGACAGCACTTCATTCTTCCTGTGCGATGGGGCATTTGCGAATCACGCAGCTTCTTATCCATCACGGAGCTAATGTCGCCTTTAAAGACAATTCTGGTCATAATACCTTACACCATGCCTGTAGGTCAGGACATATTGGTGTTGCCAAGCTTATTATAGGTTTATCCAAAAGGCAAACGTTTGACGAGGCTGACTACTGGGGCTCGACACCTTTATCCATTGGAGCAAGATTCGGTGGCGTCGGCATCATCAGGGCACTTCTTAATACAGGCGCTGTAGATGTCGAATCTAGCGATACGTTTGGTAGAGCACCGGCATTTTGGGCGACAAGCCGCGGTCACGATGCAGTTGCGAGGCTACTCGCAAAAAGAAATACGTATCAAGATTTGGGAACTGACATGAAGGTGGAGGATTCTGTCCAAGAACAGAACCGAAACATGAGAGCCTACTGTGACATATGTTGGTTATCTATCTATGGACCAACTTATATACATTGTGGAATTTGTAATGGAGGGGACTTTGTTGTATGTTCAGCTTGTTTGAGTCTTGGTGGGCATTGCTTTGATGAGACACACGAGTTGGTTCCCGTCGAGGCTGAAGCGGATAATTGAATAGTTTCTTCGGTGGATGCCTTAATGCTAGGAAATCTAATGAGACTGATATACAGAGTTATTTAGTTCCAGGCTGTCGAATGTAACAGATCATGTACTGCCAGTACAGCGTTGAACTCCAGATAGATATACTTGTCTCTTGCGCAAGGAGAAATAAATAGGTCTCGTTGACGCCTTGCTTTATTGGCGAGAAGTTAAGTAAGAAATAAATATTTCGACCAAGTTATAACAACAACCCATGTTCGGCTTCACATGTTTGCGTGCGCCTTTTGTTGGTCGTTTGGTCACTGTGGAGGCTTTGCCATGGTATTCATGCATTCTAAAACAGATAGGGACTCAAGGCGACGTTGACAGGGAGTCAATGAGAAACATCTGCCGGCTGTAAAAGTCATCATATTCATTTATATACACTTCAATATCGAGTACTGCTCTGATTCACCAGCCAGAACACGTAGTGACTAAACGTCAGTGATCCTTCAGGTATTAATCGTTGTCTGCACGTGAAATCGTCGGAAGTAACCTGTGCTCCTTGATAAAGCTTGCTGCGATCAGCCCGAAGATGGCTACGCCGAGTGCAGTCAAAAAGACTCCTCGCAATGAAATCTCATATGCCTTGTAAACGCCGTCACTCCACCCACTGGGGAGCTGCTTCAACTCATCTAAAGAGTCAAGAATGCGTTTTATTATCTTCGAAGATCCTTCTTTACTGTCGAAGCGTCGATGTAAGCCGTGCTGTAGCAAGTTCTGATACACTACAGACGCAATCGTGACACCAATCGTGGAACCCATGGACCGGAATGCGTAGTTGGCAGAGGTTGCAACAGCTTGATCATCATGTGACACAGCCGCGACTGTTGCGAGTAGTGACACTGATAGCATGCCACCATATCCCACTCCAACCAGGAAGACATAAGTCAAGACGAGAGGAGTCGGCGTTTGGATCTTCATAGTGCTCAGCCCAACGAAGCCTAAAGCAGAATATGCTATGACGGCCATTCCCAAGGTTCGGTATTTCCCTGTACGCTTCATGACAAAGCCACAGGTGAGAGAACTTAGAGCGGTCCCTATACTTTGCGGTAAGAGACGAAGGCCGGCAGCTGTTGTGGAGTAGCCGTTGACCTGAAAGAAAATGGGAACGTAATATGTAGCCATGAATAGGACCATAGTCACAAGGCAATTCATGAGACAGGCCGCCAGTACTGTCTGATCAAGTAATAGGTGCATGGGGATGATGGGCTCCGTCGCCCATCTAGACTCAACGAGAACAAAAGCCCCGGCGGCTGCCACTGAAAGCGACAGGGATACCAAGACAAGAGGATGGCTCCATGCGACAAGATTTTCACCAGAGTTGAGGCCCAACAATAACAGAACAAGAGTCAAAGAAAGTGTGAAAGCGCCCGAGAAGTCAACCCTCGACAATCTCGACTTATCACTGTGTTTGGTGGTTGTATTGCGTAAGGTAATCGAGACGAGAATGGTGGAGACGGCAATCAATGGGACGCGACTTAGGAAAGCTGTCCTCCAACCCCAGAGGTCATTGATCCAGCCTCCGAACAACCCACCAAGACCAGCACCGACGCCATAACAAATATGCACGAAGCCCTGTACAACGCCTCGTTTCCTCAAAGGCACGAGATCACTAGCCACAAACGCCGTTATGGCATTGAGGCCCCCTCCACCCATACCCGCCACGACTCGTCCGGCGAGTAGCATCCATTTCGAAGTTGCAACTCCACAGAGTAAAGTTCCAAGACTGAAGAGGATGTTGCAGACAACGAGGCCGGAGCGACGGGAGAAGATATCTGTTAGACGACCGGAGAGAGGTTGGCAAGCTGCGTTGGCGATGAGGTATGATGATCCAAGCCATGAGACGAGGGTCAGGGATCCGAAAGTGTTGGAGATGGGAACGGAGAGGGTAGCGACGATGGTGGTGTCGAGGGCAGCGAGGAAAACGCCGATGAAGACACTGCCGAAAACAGCGACGAGATATCTGGTCGATGGTTCATCTTTCGAAGAAGCACTCTCTGCATCGTTGGATTGTGGTGAATGTTGAGGCTTTGGACGGTAGGTGATCGCTCATTGACGAGTCCGTTAGATGGATTACCTCTTTGGCTGTACTGCGGCTCTTTGCCCTTCATGATACAATAGCCTAGAGATGCTGAGGGGAATTTGGAATGAGTGATAAGCATAGTGTTCAGAGTTAAAGCTCGTTGAGAGGAGAAGAGAGAGTAAGGGATGTTTTGGGAGAGAATGGGGGGTAGTGGAGGGATGAGAGGGAAAGTCAGCGGCTGAAGACGTCTTGCTCGGAAGATACTGTAACTGAGACATGGGGGCGGGAACAAGGAGGCAGCGCCACCCCAATATGACGATGAATGAGCAATCCTCGGGTATGTCGGTAACCAGGAAGGGCAACGCCAGGTCGGGAGAGATGACAGCTCCATGGGATTATGATGAGGCGTTGCAGGATTTGAGGCCACTAACAAAAATCACAGGAGGGGAACACAAACGGCTAGTCACAGATCTGAACAAGGTGGCAAAGTCCAAGTATGTCAGATGTAAGAGACTTCGGGTCTCTCAACTGTACACGGTATGAACCTAAGCATCACCTCGAGCCAAGGCGGGCTTCGCTTATACAAGATAGCTATGGTAATAGGACAGTAGAGATGACTGGTAATCTTGGATGAGTTACTTCTCGTAGCTGGTACGAGAGCTACTCCAACGCAAGTTCATATTCGAGCACCAATGATTGTCCCCACATCCCAACTACCAGCCTCAAACCTCCAACCCAAGATCCTTATCCATACCACCCGTAGCAACAGAATCAACCCTCTGCTCCTCCATAGTCTTATTAAGACTACTATACTTACTAAGAAACCACTCCTCCTCCGTGACCTCATCCCCATCCATCCCCTTGAAAACAGCACCATCACTAGCCCGCAAGAAATAAGCAGCCGAGTATCTATCCTCCATCATCTTACCGCCCGGAGGCAGGACTCTATGCATAGCCGATCTAAAGCGTCGCTTAGAAATAAAGCGAAGTGTATCAGCGACGTTGATAATCGCATGGCCTGGTTTTGTAGCGACATATTCCCATTTATTAGTGGTAGGTGAGATTACTTGTAAGCCAGGCTGTTCGGTAAAGAGAAGGGTGAATGATCCAACGTCTGTGTGGGCGTTGTGGCCGCGGGCTGTTTTGTCGGTTAGAAGGTCGCTGAGGGGATGGTGGATGAAGAACATTGTGCTTTTGGAGGGCAGATGGTCGGGATGACAGTTCTCGAATCGTTCTTCGTCTTGAAGGCCGGCGGCGTTGGAGAGGCGGGATAGAAGGGTTTTTAGGAGGAAATGGGCGGAAAGTTGGAGAGTTTCGAAGAGTTGGAGGTTCTCGTGCACAACGACCGGTAGATGCGAGCGGTTGAGAAGGCCGACGCGGCTGATCTGTAGGATGTCAGTTGAGTGACTAACGGTAGATGGACATGCTATAACGTACTCTCAGAGCTTCAAATCCGTCGCGCGTGTTCTCATTGACTCCCGACTGTACGCCCGGCGGTTTGAACCTTTGAAACGATGAACTCTGCTAGTAGATCTCACCAGACGGTAGTAACTTACCCGTGAGCATCAGAGATGGTCTCAGTCTTCATCTTCTCTTCAAGCGACTGATCAAACCACTGCTTCATCACTACCCACGCATCCTCTAGCGTTTTCAGAATCTTGTCAGATTCCCAATCGCGAAGATCTAGGTAAAAGAAGCCATGGTCTTCGCAAGCGGAGAGCAGGTTCGCTTGCTCGGTGACGTCTCCATCGAGCAGCGAACAGAAGTTCAGGGTATGAAGGTTAGCTTGCTCTGGGGTAGTTGTCGTATTCATGGTGATTGACAATATATTGAACTTGATTCAAGGTCCAGAAGAGCTTGCAGACTGTATGTGAAATGAACGATAGGCGATACGCTGTATATGGTTGACTTAACCAAAGGCCCGGGTTTGATCAAGCTTGGGAAACAACCAACGACGTACATATTAATCTCTGAGCAACCAAGTTGGCTGAAAATCTGCTCAGCTACGCAAATCAATGTACGAGAAACTCTACCGGGACAGGCACAGCCGCAAATTTGGCATCTTGGCATGCCAAAACACGCTCGGTCTCCGGGCTCCGGGTCATGACACCATGCAGGCTTCATGTCTTTTGTCTCGAGGGTCAAATAATCCGCTAACCGAGACATACCTACAGCTTGACGCATGGTTTTGGCAACTAGCAGCCACTTTTTTTCTCTGTGCCATAGAATACGAGTTTGAGAAGAACGATTTGTTGGGTCTGGCCGCTCTGGCGTAGGGCTCGGCCAGACCAGTGTCAGGACCTCGATGTAAGTTTTCGCGTTGAGCTTATCGTTGAGGCCATAGATCAGCGATGACTACCGAGAAATGGGAAAAGATAAATAGTAGGTATAGAGAACAGATAGTTGTGGAGCAAAAAGAAAAGTCTACGACTCGCCACGATCTCTACCATTCATCATTTTGGATCAAGACCATATTCTAGTCTTGAAACCATTGAAAGCTCGTCATCTATCAACATAATTGCCCTCCCAGAGCCCTTCGCCTCCTTCGAGCGCACTCCTCTCCTCTTCCCCCATCCATCCCCTCTCCACCCTCTCCCAAATCTAACGCGTCACATCAACTCGACCACTTCCACCAAAGCCCAAATCTGGGCAAAGCGCGAGGACTGTTCATCAGGCCTCGGCCTCGGCGGCAACAAGATCCGTAAGTTGGAGTATGTCATCCCATCGGCGATAGCTCAAGGCTGCGATACTCTCATATCGACGGGCGGTACACAGAGCAACCACATGCGTCAAGTCGCTGCTGTGGGAAGCCATCTTGGTCTCAAGACTATTCTCGTTCCGCAGATACATGGACATACGAGTTCGGAGGCTTTTGGTCAGGCGGGGAATGTGCAAGTCAATGGTATTCTTGGCGCTGAGTTGGCTGCGCCGAATACCGGGCTCGAAGATGTTGCTGCGGATGTCGAGAAGCAAGGTGGGCGTCCGTTCGTCATAGCATCGGGTGCTTCAGCCCATGAACGCGGAGGACTCGGCTTTGCGCGCTGGGCATTCGAGGTTGCGGAGCAAGAGACGGCTCATGGCATGTTCTTCGACACCATCGTCGTTCCAGTGGCTTCAGGCGGTACCATCGCGGGTATGATCGCCGGCTTCAAGCTCGCCGGAGGTAAGTCACGGTCCATAATCGGCATCGACACGTACAACAAGCCACCAGGCGTTCTCGAAGCCACAATCCTCGAAATAGCAAAACGAACTGCGGATCTCATCGGCTTAGGCGCTGATACAATCCAGCCCGACGACGTGATCCTCGATACGAGGTTCAATACCGGTACGCACACGGGTTGGGACGATAATACGGCTCGAGGCGTCAAGTTGATCGGCGACATGGAGGGGATTGTGACGGATCCTATTTACTCGGGGAGGAGTGTGAGTGCTATTCTGCACAAAGCTGAGAAGGAGGAGTTGGATGGGAGTCGGTACGTGTTGTTTGTGCATACGGGGGGACAGGCGGCGCTGAGTGCGTTTCCTGACATGAGATGAGATGGATCGAGATGCGGGGGAGTCGAGTTACACTGACAGATTCTGTGTCACCCTTTCAACTCGGCGAATGACGTCCGCTCCGTTTCCGCGGGGTCCGAGATTTGCATCGTAGGTTGTTGTATCGGAAGTCTATCGAGTATCCCAACGAAAAATGGTGACTCCGCTCTCAGCGATGTGCACGGCAGCCGTGATGATACTGCAATGACCTGGCACTTGCGGATCTCCTTGCGCAAGTGCATGTGTGACCCTGGAGCAGGTGGGAACTGAACTGTCCAGATGGATAACGGAGGAGGTTGTACAGTGGCTTCGGAAAATTGAACATGCCGTTGGCCCGTTATACAATGAATGCCCCGCATTGTACAAAGTTCGTGTTCCTGCGAACAGCTGAAGAAGCGCCATGATCTTGGGAACAGTGAACTACACAGCCACTATGTCAAACCGTCGTTGCGGCGCCCGAGTTCTGTAGTCCACAGTTGAAAGTCTAGTGAAGATGAATTAGCTCCATCACCATAAACATACGCCATCAAAAGTTCCTTCATACTTAAGAAGCAAAAGCAAAGGAATCTATCATCTTACCAATCCAGCTGCATTACCCAGCCCCAACAGTATCATCTGATCCATTACCAATCTCTTACTACATCATGCTGTCCCAGCCTAAACCCTACGACAACGTCGAGACCGCTAATCTCTTTACGGTAAAATTCAACAACCTCTTCGACAGAGACTCAAAAGAACTCGATACTCTTTTGAAAGCATGTGAAAGAGATGGCTTCTTCTATCTCGATCTTCAGGACTCGTGCTCCGCTAAGCTGTGGAGAGACTTGGATAGGGTGAGCGAGATCGCTAAGCGTTGGTTCTCGCAACCTGTTGAGGATAAGCTGAAAACCCCAACAGTATCGTTGGCACATGGGTTGCTTCATCCCGCTAGACAGTTTGCTACGTCAACTGATGCTTGGCCAATTAGGTTTAAAGCTACTGGTAATCAGTCCGGGGCTGTAAAGTCACTCAAAGACGGCTTCGAAGCGTTAAAGGTACTATTACCAATATCACCTCTTGAGTCTTTCTCACCTTAGCAGATTGGAAGAAGTGAACTCCTCGGCCGCTGGGCTCTCCCATCAGTCGTCGAAGAAAACCTCCAACTATTCGACCAATTCAACGCATCATGCCACTTTATTCTAAAACTACTTCTGGACTGCCTATCAGACGGTCTAAACCTCCGAGGCGCATCCCGCCTCGACACCCACCACCGCGATGACGCACGCTCCAAAAGCACCCTCTACTTCCTACACTACCCCCCCGGAACTCAGAACCTAGACGAAGTAGGTCAAAACATGCACACTGACATCGTCACCCTAACCCTCCTCTTCGCGCCGCAATGGGGTCTGCAGGTCGTGTCCCCCGTGACGGGAGCGTGGGAGTACGTGCAGCCGCGCGAGGGCCACGCGATTATCAACGTTGCCGATACGTTTAGATTTCTATCTAATAAGCGGTTTCGCTCTGCGCTGCATCGCGTTCTTCCTATTGGGGGCGTGCAGAGGGAAGATCGGTATGCGGTGTCGTACTTTTTGAGAGCGGCGGATGATACCGAGTTTAAGGATAGTAACGATGAGGATTCAAATGCTAAGAGTTGGTATCGGACAAAGTATCATACGTACGAGCTGCCGCATGAAGTTCAGGGTGAGCAGACGGTGTTGTCTGGGGGTATGGCGCAGGAGTTGCAGGCTACATTCTGATGCATCTCGCTCCACGGTTTCAAGTCTGAGTCATTAGCATTCTAGAATACATAGCCATTGACGATATTTGACAACGCAGCATCGATTTAAGTGACAGGATGCAGGGTATTTACTTAACGTGATCGATCCCCTCAAGCCGAGGCTGCAGATCTCTCGAACCCTCGCTCGCAAACTAGTCCCAACAAGGAATCGTCAAAGAGACCCTGATTCCACTAACGGCATCGTCTCGAACCAAGTTACCAAATGTAGCTTCGCGTGGAACCTAGCAACAAGTTGGTAGAAGCCCAAAATGTTGGGGATGATCGACACATCTAAAATTACGTCACATTCTTTCGTCATGCACTTCCATTCGAGGCAAGTTTGCGACTGCGTAGATGGCCCAGCTGAGAAACATGTGAAGATGATCTGATACCAAAGAGGACTCACAATGTGAACTCTGCAGCTTGTTTGGTAGTGGTGTCCATGCACCCCAGAAAATCCATCTCAGCCTGAATAACCTACACCAATCCAAGTTGTTGGTACCCGCCCGCCCTTGCTGAGAGTGGGTAAGTGCACAAAGGGCTAAGTTTGCGAATTGCGGGATGATGCTATAGCTCACATGATCATGAAACTTAATCGCATTCCCCTTTTTTTGCCATGTGTATTCTGTCCCTCTTTAAAAACTTGCCTCGGCATTTGATCCCAGATCGTGGAGTATTAAAGGCTGAGATCTCCGGTGATTGATCATATCTGATAAACAAGCATTGACCACAATCTCACATCAACAAAAAGCAAATTCTTATCTGATCTTGATAACGATATACTACGACCTTTACAATGACGACGACGACTCAGTCGATGAAGTCGACATGGCCACTCGCCGATAAGTCAGAGTGGAATATCCATCAACAAATTATCCACGTCTTGGGCACTTATCCCATCATTCCGGGCAAAGAAGTGCCTGTGCACCCTAAATCCGAACGCATTCCGTACTTTTCTCAATGGCAGAGCCATGTCTGGATCCTTTTACACGCCTTTGTGCCGATAATTATTCATCAATCGTGGCTCTCATACACAGGCCAAGCACTCCATCCCTTCATCGTCTTTATGCTCTACTTTGTATGCTTTAGTTGGTCCGTTGTACGCTCTGTCAAAGCCACAGCCAAGCTCGGACATGAATATGGATTCTTAGATGGCGATGCTCATCAGAGAGATGGAATTCCCGATATTGGTGTTGATAAAGTCGTTTCATCGCTTTGGAAGACTACAGGGTCGAGGATCTTTATGGCGACGCATCTCACCTACAGAGCGACGCAGGCGCCCGCTGATGTGATGAGCGATCCAAAGTGGTGGGCCTGGCTGTGGCTCCAGATCGGTCTTTACGGCATCGTCCTCGATTTCTGGTTCTACGTTTATCACCGCGCCATGCACGACATCGACTGGCTATGGAAATATCACCGCACCCACCATCTGACCAAGCATCCCAACTCTCTTCTCGCTGCTTTCGCCGACCACGAGCAGGAATTCTTCGACATGGTTGGCATTCCCTTCCTGACCTGGGCGACGTTCCAAGTCCTCGGTCTTCCTTTGGGCTACTATGACTGGTGGATCTGCCATCAGTACATTGCATTCACTGAGGTTCTGGGTCACAGTGGTCTTCGCATCTACGGCATGCCCCCTTCGACCTTGGCTTGGCTATTGAAGGGAGTTGGTATGGAATTGGTTATTGAGGATCATGATCTTCATCATCGTAAGGGGTATAGAAAGAGTCATAACTACGGAAAGCAAACGCGTGTTTGGGATACGCTCTTTGGAACATGTCATGAGCGAATTGAGGCTAAGAATCAGAATGTTGATTGGGACAGGGCGGTATGGTTCCCTATTTTCTGAAGAGAAAGGAAAAGACCAAGGACATTCGTTACAGTTATCAGACTAGTTTCCTAAAAATAAATAAATAACGGTTCAAAACATCATGTTACCTTTTCGTAGCTAAAGGCCATGGTCTCTGAGCCTTGTCGCGTCGCTCTCAGATTGATTATGATCTCGTCGTAGAGCAGGGTGCAAGACAACAGCCGAGACTCCGGGAGGGCTCTTTAACATCACTCACATTTCTAATCACAAATAATAGTAGTTCTCAATGACAACATGATATCAACTGGGGTATCTAAGCGAAACACTATTAACCTCCAACGCGACCTTCCTAAACAGAATCATGCTGTAGTACTGCGCTGACACAAATGCTTCCAGACAATAATACCTCCAGACTGTCACTCATCCTCCAACTGGACTTTCCCAGTGGATACCACCCTCTTTGTTTCACTCCAGCGGATCAACTCAGCTACCACGAGCAGCATCGCCAGCAGCACCGCCGGTATTGGCACGAGAGTTCGAGCCAGCATTGGCACCAGCAGTAGCGCTAGGGGCAGGGCCCACGCGAGCCTGCCCATTAACGAGATGGGCATGGCCGTCCCGGAGCTCCCGACGGAGGCGCTCGGGGTCAAGAGTCCAGATAATGCGTTGAATGCGACCGGTGTCATCTCGCTGAATCTTGCCAAGCCACTCAACCACCCGGAAGACCATCACCTCCTCCACATTGGTGGCGTTGTCCCGGAGGAAGACGATGCTTTCATCTACAGCCCATTGGAAGCGGTAGATTTCGCGCATCTTCTGCTCCACGGGGAGGGGCGGTGGGAGGTAAGTTGGCTGGCGGCGGGGAGCGTCGTTTCGGAGAGTTGGGTAGGTTTCCTTTACTCCATCAAGGGCGGACTTCCAGAAGCCGATTTGGCCGACGGCGCGGAAAGCGATGTCCGGGATGGTAGCCATGATGTTCTGGTGAGTCACTGTGTCAGCAGGGTTGGGTTTACGAGACTGTGATGATGGGGGACTGTACCTGGTGGTTGATAGAGAGTGCGGTAGCTTTTAATGAGATTGTTGATGTGGTGGGTGATAGTGGTGATCTTGAGTTGTGGTCGAGGTTGCGGTTGAGGTTGTAGAGTGCGATGGAGGAAGAGAAGAGAGAAGGGAAAGAGAGCGATATGGTCTGGAACTTGTTGATCCCCTTGCCCCAGATCTGTTGTTCCACTGTCATTGTGAGTTGCAAACGAGAACTGCTCTTGGTCGGTGACAGTGGCAGCCACATCTGAACTCACAGTGGTGCAGACGAATGGCACACCGGAGCATACGAGCCATCCCTGCTGGAGCAGTTGCGGTATCGTATTCATATGAGAGCACACTTTACTGAACAGTCACTGACCTTTTTTGTCCTTGGCAAGTTCTCCTGAACGCGTTCAACGCGTCTGTCGCGAACACGTTGTTTGGTCGTATGCTACCAGCGTACAACACCTGACAGTTTACAGATACCTATTCGTACAATCCTGTAGTAATTCTATTTTCGTTGTATTTATTTAAAGCTCATCACTATCTCACTTAAATTCTGTACGGGGATGGTAGAAGTCGGCTAAATCGGAGTGTTCCCATTGATTCTTGTCAAAGGTTTGCAAGTAGGAGAACTGCTCAACCACCTCAGCTCGGTCTAACAGGCTCGTGACTCAGGGATACATCTCTAGATAACGCAACTGTTACCAAGGAACAGAAATGAACAGAACAATGCTTTGGGCATTTATTGAACAAAGCTGAACAGTGCACGTATGTAACTGTGCATCTGGTTTTCCTCCTAAAAGAAAAAAAGCCACTGCGAATATTCTTATCTCTTTTAGTTTCTAGTACAATATGTAGCGACACAGACTTGCGACTTCCAAACATATGGAAGATATTTACTGACCTGACAGTTGAGCCTTGCTTCAGGAGCCTTTCCCAAGACATTTGACCCCTGGGATGGACGGCAGCCGATGGCGACAAAGCTGCTTGGGCGTGGAAAGCTGATATCGCAAATGCAGCTCGCTTGAGGCAGGGAAATCTGTCTATATGTTGGGTTTGCGCACATTCAACATGATTGCAACAAGATACGTGTCCTTTGTGGCACGCCTCCAAACCAGATACTCAAACCAAATACAATTTGTTCAAACCGAAGACATTTGTTGCGTTTTCAATCTATTTGTGTTTGCTCCCAAGCAGACGACGTGATGTCGTATTATTTACTTTGTCAGTTTGCAACAGCATTGAAACAGAGCAAAGCAAACGAAGAACGCAAGCAGAAGTTATGATTTCAAATCATGTCAACAGGCAGAATACAAACTAGGTGAAGCAAGCAGTTTCTGCTAAGCATAAATACCAACGTACGGCGCCATGCACGTCCATTTGACCATTGTACTTTCAGGATTCGCATCCCATCACTGTAGACATTGCCGACAACCACATGTTGACCTAGACATGTCGCCTCATTACTTTGATACGGTAACAAGTGAGCGATATTACACGAAAAATGCAAAAGACGCAAAGCCACTATCGGATCTACCAGTAGGGTCTGGTAGCAGCTGGGGCACCCAGCATTTGAAGGCGTGCCACGTTATAGTGAGCAGCAATGTCGACATCTGTTTCCCGCTATTGGACGATTACGATCTCACCATACGTGAAACTTTCAAAGCTGGCGAAGAAAATGCACATATAGCAGCATTTATCAAGGGCCTGGCCTCAAATCATCAAACTATGCGGCAGCACGCCCTTGTACGAGAAGTAGACGCAACTTTGGCTAGATTCTGGGTAGCGCTGAGGGACATGAAAGGACTCAAGGCGAACAAGGAAGAACCGCAAAACAACCAGCGTACCTCTGGGCGGGTGAGACTACAGACAACCCATCCAGGGTACGTAGATTCCGAGTGTATCGCGAGCTCCAGTCAGGACCACGAATCGAGCCAAGAATCATCTTCCACCAATGCAAAAGATTCATTTACTTCCGTACAGAGACCTGCGGCGTATCTTCCGGTTGAGGCTTACACCGTTGAGCTGGCTTTCTCCGCCATCACTCATATCCTCTTGTACACTCAAGACCCCAGCTTAGACATGTCTGTTGAGATCCGCCAGCCGGAGAGGCATTATCTCCAGGTCAAGGACAAACGGATCACGGCAATCGACGACGGAGGACTTACTGTGATATCGCGTGCCGGAGCAAGGACTAAAAACTCGGTCGTCTTGATAGAGGCCAAACGGCGACTCGATGTGTGTGAGAAAACCAACCTGCCATTTGTGTCCGATGAGCGACTTGGGCAAATGACTTGCGAGGCTGTTGCCGCACGATCCTCTCGCCAAGGGGGCACTTCCCTCGATGACATATTCGTTATCAGCACTGCTCAGCATTACATGTGCTTGTTTCACTTTATCGTCACCGCAAGCCACCTCGATGATTTGAAGAATGGGATAGTCCCACGTACCGCTATCAACGTAACAGCGACACGATGGTTGGATCTGGAACGACGAAATGATAGGAAATGCATCGTCAAGAATGTCCTCCAGCTGGCGGAGTACATGAGGCAAATGGAGGGATGAACTATTGTTGCCTTTGACGACATATGATTGGCTCCTGAACTTGAGTTAGACTAGACTAGTGAGCATAATAAATTCTGCAGAGAGTTCTTCGGCAATGATTTACGTGTTCCTGTTCAAAAAAGCGTTTCATGTATGGCGCTTGCGATGGCATGATGTCGAGGAGACTAATCTTGTTGAGCCAGTTGTCGGGCTGTGCAAGTAGTAAACTGGTCATTGTACCCTGGTCACCCATCCTCTTATAGCTCTGTGGTACTGAAGTGTATGAACTGCCAGGGGAGAGGTACTTGACCAATGGAAGCAACTAACAAGAGGCACATCCACGATTCGGAAAACATCATGTTCAAAGAAACAGTGGAACACAGCGAAGTAGGATACACCAGGGTCTGTTGATTCTCGCTGCCTGACATAAATTAGTGAGAAGTGACAAATATTCACAGGTTGAAAACCCTGCTCAATGTGATGTGACGGTGTTCATTCATTGACACTGCCTTACACATATGCAGATCGAGAAACCACTGCGAGTCTAACAGTGTTAGCCTGGTCAGATGTGCTTAAGCACCGTCACCTCGCATCACCTGCCATACACTTAAGTAAGCAACGCGTTACGTGCAAGTCGACTGCCTGCGTCATATGTAGCCTTGCCCTGCTTCAGCTACCTAGATCGCCATTCTGAGACTCATTCCTTCAAATCCCTTTTCACCTCTTCCACCGCTTCCACAACATCTCAAGAAGAAGACGGCAATCAGAAAACAACCCACCATCAAAACCATGCCTCAAACAACTTTCAAATCCTTCCACAGCCTCAGCGTTGAACATCCAGGCTTCGTTAAACACCCAAAGTTCTGGACTGACCATCATCTTGCGGTCGTCAACTGCAGCTTCCAGCGGGTCGAAGGGGACGATGCACAGGAATCTGTGGTCCTTGATACCGAACAAGCCAAACAGATGACAAAGTCGGCGTTGAGACTCGCTTGTGAAAATCTCCCGGATATGAAGCACTTCTGGGTCGCGGAGCTTCTCCTTGGTAACAAGCCAACCCCCATCACCTTTATCCAGTATGTCAAACCCTGTTGGAACGCAACTGTACAAGCCAGCCTGATTAATATGTGTAGCGAATCGGACTACCGCCTCTACTTCGACTATGGCCACTATCGAGTTCCCCTGTGGGATTCGAATGTCTGCATCTACCGCATCAAGGAGGAGATTTGCATCCCGGACGCCAATCCCACCATTGGGTACTACAGATACACCGCCGACGAGGAGCGAAAGCAGAAGCTCAGGGCACGGCGTGGCCGCGGCGGAGTCAAAAATGATCCATTTCAACGCATCTGCGACATCAAACGTCGCCAAGTGACTCCCACAGATTGGCGACACGACCCGTACATTGTTTGCCTCCTGCTGAGCGTAGCACAACTCCAGGATCGCATGGCCCTCGCCCCTCCGGAGGGAACGTTCCTGGTTAGCATCGCTCAGTTCCCATGATACGTAACAGATTCACTGACTTTTTATTCTCCAGGCACGCCTCCTCGTCACGAACATGGACGATCCGACAAATGCTTACGTCTACAAGGCGGATATCCCCCACCAGCTTCTCGACAGTCTGGATGTCCCTACCCGCACCATCGAGGACTTTGTCTTTCCTACTGTCAACTATGTAGTGGTTCCTTTTGAACCGTACTCGACCTTTGCGGATCGCGTCCGGGTCCAGTTGGCGGGCAAGGAGTACTTTCCACAACCTGGCCCAGCTCGATCTGATCCGGTGTCACCTTCGGAATCGCATGGTGAGAAGCGAAAGCGCGATGAGGAGTGAAGTTTCGGAAGGTCAAAGCTAGACGTTTCTTGATTGTGGCTTGGCGACAGTGCAAGTGGTTATAGAGATTGAGAATCATGGTGCAAGACAGCCATCTCTCGACACTAGTCAACAGCCTCCACCAAGCAATCTGGCGCATGTCTAATCAGGATATGTCAGGGATCATCATGGTAAGTCTCATCACACCTACTCGCAAGACATAGCTAGCTAATTCTCAACAGTGATGCCGATAATGCACTCACGATTGGGTGGCTGGACCGGTGCAGGAGGACAACGTCTGTTTAGTTTGTGGATTACCTTGTATTTGCGTTTTTGGGACGAAGGGATTATGGCAGAGAAAGGCCAGGAAGAATTCGGCAGCTATCGAAGCGGTTGTACTAGTCTTGCTCCGTAACTGATGTTATCAGTAACTGAGCCCTGTATGCGATTTGCGCCCGGGAGAGCCTGTCCCTTTCGACCAAGTGATGCATTTGAAGGTCAGTATTGGTGATGTCGAGAAACATTGCGTTCTCTACCAAACCTTCTGCCATGTTTAGTCGTCCGAGTCGTCGGTGATCGTTCCGTGGGCTCGAACTACACATTAAGGCGACGAAGATGACTGCGAGGCCTTGAAGTCATCTCGGAAAAACAAGGCTACGTGAACAAAAGGCTGACCCACTGCTGTAAGCAGAAACCTTGTAGTTTCTTTGTTACAGGTAGTGAAAGTCTTGTGTTCCTGTAGTCTAGGCCCAGATCAGTAACCGGATGTCGTTCTCTTGGAGTTGCCCCGCAACACCGCGCCATAAGGAACAAGTCATCAACTTATCGGGGAACACTTCCGATGATCCCGGCAACAACTAAACTATATCTCATAACCAAATTAGACTCATTCAAGACTTAAGGGGAAGAAAAAAGAACACAGTCAATAGTATCAACGACAATGGATAACGTACTCGCCAAACCTGCAGACCTCTGCTGTCTCAAGGGATCGTTTCATTCTGGAGAAGCTACTGGTTCTACCATCCAGATCGACGGCATCGACACTTACGTCGCCAAACCTCATCCCAACAAGTCCAACGGGAACGTTCTTCTTTTTTTCCCTGATGCATTCGGGCTGCACATCAACAGCTTCCTCATGATGGACGCTTTCGCCGAGTGCGGGTACCTCACTCTTGGTGTCGATTACTTCCTTGGTGTAAGAGCTGGATTTTTCTCTGCAAGGTGCATCGCACTGACCGTTTAGGACCCTGTAACAAAGCACTCGTTGACGCCGCTGAGTGATCCAAACTTTGACTTTGAGTCATGGAAGAACAAACATCTCAAGGCGTCTGAGGATGCTGCTGCTAGATGGGTCAAGGCCGTAAAGGCGCAGTACGGAAGCAGCGAAGACGTCAAATTTGCTTGCGTTGGCTACTGGTACGAGTCCACCCTCATCTAAGCCTCAATTTGACTGACTCAACATGTACCAGCTGGGGTGCACGCTTCGTATGCCAACAGCTGTCTGCAGACGGTATTTGTAAAGTCGGCGCCATCGCCCATCCTTCGTTCCTCAAGGAAAGCGATGTGCTTTACGTCCAAGGCGAGTATACACGCCATCTCATCGAAAGCAAGCTAACCGGGATCAGCCCCCATCTTCTTCTCAGTTCCCAGCACAGACAAGCTTTTTGAACCGGAGCAGAGAAGCAGGACAGTCGAGATACTCACAGAAAACAACAAGCAGTTCAACATGCAAGTATTTGCCAACGTTGGACATGGCTTTGCGGTAAGTCTTCCCCATGAATTAAAGATCGCCCGTATGCTGACATTTTGGCCCAGTCGCGAGCCCGTTTAACAGACCCTTATGAGAAGTGGGCTAAGGAGGCCAGCTTTAAGAGCTTTGTAGACTGGTTCGACTTTTGGATGGAGAAGAAGTGAGTGGACTACACCAAGATGATGAATGGGACTCTTGACGGGATTTATTAGAGCAATACACAAGATGTCATTTTCATCACCACTATGAGCTTCAACCTTTCTTTGGCCCCAAGGAGCAAAAGAACCTAAATATAGAATGTCAAAATAAACTCAGCAAAAGCCACCTTAAGGCTTAGGTCCCTGCATATCAGTTATACTGTACATAAGAACCTCTGTATACTTCTGGATTGCTACACTAATTGGTGTTGTCCATGACCTATTGGTGCCAACGTGCAGTAGCCATAGCTTCCACAAATCCCAACATGCTGTTTTTCGAATCACACTTTACCAGAGCAAGTATTACACCTTTTCCCACAGCCTGCCCTTGGTAATGTACAGTCTCGCGAGGACGTAAAACACCGTCCCTGCACCGAGCATACAACCAGCAAAAACTTGTAGCTTCCAATAACTCCCGTCTGCGCTCGAGATCAAAGCACCCCCAATCGGGCTGCCAGTGAGCGCAGCCACAGACATAAACGCGTACATGGTCCCAGAGCGGGTGCCAATCTCTTCGAGATCAGAAATGTGCGCTATCAAGGCAGGGCTGATGGCGGTGTACGTGCCTGAACTAAATCCGAACAAGGCGGCAAAAGCGATAGCTGACTCACGGCTATGGGCTGGCAGCCACAATCCTAGCATGAATATCGTCGAAAGAGTCGCGGCTGCTATTGATACGTTGAAGCTGCCAACCTTGTCTGCTATATATCCCGGTAGAATACGCCCGATTCCACTGTTGCCGTCAATATCATACAAGTTTGAATCCACTTTCGTGGCCGGTAGATAAGACTTACCTTGAAGCATTGAATATCGAGACAAGGTACCCAGCCATGCTATTTGACAGGCCAGCGTGTTCACCATAGGTTACCATGAAAGTAATGGGGATGAACATTCCCACGGAGTAGAAGAATCCCGCCAACGAAGTCAGGATAAACGAGAGCGACGTGAAAGGCCGGAGATAAGCTATGATGCCCGCCTCCTTTGGCTGAGGCGCTACCCGCGATCGAACCGTCAAATTCGTCACGAGAAGTAGACCAAGCAACAAGAAGGCGCAAACTCTCATGGTCCACCCAAAGCCAATTCTGGGAATCAAGCGATTCACCACAATCGGAAGAATCGTACCGCCGAGACTCGAGCCGCTAGCGGTTATTCCCAGGGCTAAGGCACGCTTTTGCCTAAACCATGTTGTGACACAGCTAAATGACGGATACAGAACCATGGCTGCTCCCAGAGGACTACAGATCGCCTGGGAGAGGATGAACTGGTAGTACTGACGTGATATAGATGCCATCATTAACCCAAAAACATGCAGTAGTGTCCCTGCAAGAAGAAGGTAGCGCGGACCATAATTATCGAAAGCTCGGCCGACGAAAGGTCCTGTGATGAACATCATAAACATCGAGATGGCTGGTATCCATGAGACAGTGCTGGGTGACAAGTCTTGCAACTGGTTTGCTTCGTAGTAGGCTTGGAAGACCCCAACCTGGATTTCTAGTCAGCGGTTAGGAAGCAAAGCTATATGAGGAAGAAACTTGCACAATTAGTCCATCCAAAACTGACAAAGAGGCCACAAAAGGCACCAAGTACAACAGACCAAGCCTCCAAGCCTCCATCCGGGAATTCGGTATTGGGTTTGGGTTGTTCGTGGTTGGGCTTTTCAACCCTCATCTGCTCAGTGTCTGGGTCCATGGTAGTACTACCAATTGTCGTATTTTCAAGTCGTTTAAAGATAGCCTGTTTGATGAAGCTGTAGGTGAAATTTATAGCAAGAAATGAAGATCGAGACAAGTCGCATGAGTCACTGAAAAGCTTCCATGGAGAATACACCGATATCACCGATCTTTGTTAACACCGAGCCCGAAAAAACCAATCTCAAAGCTAGCAGCGGATCGTGAGCCACTAATATCTCCGCACCATTAGCGCCGACCCCGTGATAGACTCGGGCTTAAGGCCACCTCGTTACGGAAGAAAGTGTCAGCGCTTAATATGAGAAACAACCTCGGCAAAGTTTAGGCTAAAACCAGGCTGTATTATCCCGTAGTCTCCTTTGTAACGTGAAGCATGTTATGGCCATTGATGGGTCGGACATGTCTACAAACTTGACAGCATATCGCTTCTGGAGCTTGACAATCCTGGCACTTTAGTCCATATTAGGTACGCGTGATCCGCTGGCAATGTCATCTGATATCCGCAGCGGTGTCGTATAGCCCGATAAAGTATACTCTCACTATGATTGCTAGTAGTGGATTGATAGATCTGCAGTGAAATAGTAAAATTGTGTTGGTTGATACAACCTTCGTCTCAATGACAGACGTCCAAGCTCAAGAGCAAGTACCGCGGTACCCTGCACCCTTCTCCCACTCAGGTCCATAGCCATCATTTGCTCCGTACAGCTTGCACGCAGTATAAAAGTCATCACCGCTGATTACGTTGCCCGGCTTCTGGATGCACTTAACGCCGTCAAAGGTCGCCTGATAACATCGTCAACACATCTTCTCAGTGATCAATTCAGAGACTTACAACAGAACCCCAGCGCATGGCACACACAGCCTTGGTCCAATCGTTTCGCGGAATCCATCCTTCGGGAGTGTTCAGGCAGCAGTTGTGACTGCTATGGTCCTTTCTTATCGGCCGTATGAGTATCGCTCTAAATCCAAGGAACTTGGTGAAAGAACATACCCATATGCCGCTTGGGCGAGGAACAGGCTGAAAATTAGAGATTTGATAGTTACTGGCATTGTCGTTGGTTCTTTGGGAGAGGAGATATAAAAGAGAATGCCGCTTGATGAAGGCCTAGATTTATTTTGAGAAGGCAACACATCCCCTTTTATAATCAGTTCGCACCCGCTACACCGTCACCGCCCCTTTGAAGCTCGACGCTATCAAGGACGACGTACGGTTCCCCCATTTCGTATTATGAAGGCACCATGTGATGTTCTGAAACAGGGACACCTAACGATCCAACCCTTGATGCCAACTACGACGTCCGTGTGCAGTCTCCACGCAATTGCCTTTCGCTAATTATCTTTTCCTGACAGAAGTGGAAGGTCATTTTCATCTGCCGTGCTTCTAAATCACGCAATTCTGTCCATTCTATAGTGCTCGGGACTTGAAGACATATACAAGTACAAAATGCGAAATCATAGAAACTTACAGCCAGTGAGAACACATATAAGCTTCCTGCTTGTCTATCTTTCCTTCAACTGGGTTGAAGAATAAATAAAAAGTAGTGTCACCTCTGTCGAGCTTGCGGGTTCGAAAGTTCACGATGAGATACAGAAACGTGATGAAGCTAGGGGGATACAAAACATCCAAGGAGATTTGGCCGAGCCAAAGCCACCCATCACCCCAACTTACATTTGTGCTATGGAGAACCTGTGGAGACTAAAGTTCAGGGATGGGCCGAGCCCGAGACTTTTCAAAGTATAATATATAGCTACTCGTATTACAGTATATAAGACCTTTAATAGCCAATTATAACTTGTCTTTGTATTTTTACACCAATCATCTGTCAGGTATAGATTTGCCGGGAAGCAGTAATGCCTATCTAACTCCTAACCTGAAGGTTGAAACCTTGTTTAATCGTAAGGTCGTCACACACACTTTAGCCCTTATACAAGTTAACAGAGAGTTCGAGCCCAGAACGGAATGAATAAACTATTTCTTTATGGACGGCTTGCTGACTGGTCTTATCAGTGACCTGACGGTATTGACATAGAGGCCATCTTCTCCTTCGCAGCCAAAAGTTGGAGTAGTACCAAGTCTCGTTCTTTCACCAGCTTATCCCATTGAACAGCACCCAGGCTCTTATTCACACTCTCCTGGAGCGCCAACATTCTTTGCTGACTCCAGTCAAATCTATGCTTCAAAATATCATCCTCCCATCCACGAATCGCCGGCCCAAGTCTCTCCATCCGCTGTAAAAACCCTTCCGGTCCGCCTCCGCCACCAAGAGCATTCGTAGCAATCGGGCCCGTCAGAGCCCAGCGAAGTCCAGGTCCAGACGTGACAGCTGCGTCGAGATCCTCCGCGGAGACAATTCCCCTGCTGATGAGACTATACGCTTCATTGTTGATTGCGGCCTGGAGGCGGTTCGACACAAAGCCGGGGACTTCGTGATGAAGAAGGATTGGCCTCTTCCCAACAGATCTGTAGAAGTTCAATGCAGTGTTGACAGACTCGCTGCTTGTGCCGATATGAGGTACTACTTCGACGAGGGGAATTAGGTGAGGTGGGTTGAAAGGGTGTCCGATGAGGACACGGGTGGAATCCCGCTTGCACTGCTGTATGAAATCCGAAGATGGCAGACCTGATGAGGATGATGCTATCACAACACCTGGTCGAGCATGCTTGTCCAATGTTGCAATAAGACCCCTTTTGAACTCTAGCCTCTCGGGTCCATTCTGTAAGACATCAGTCAGCGTCATGGCCATTGTAGGTACAGAAGTATAGCGTAAAGGGCATATTTACCTCCTGAATAAAGTCGGCCTCTGCTAGCCGCGGTGTAATGTCGTGAACAAACTCATAGTTGGAGACGAGCTTATCATAGTCCCCAAACCCTTCCAGATACGACCGTGACTGCTCAAAATATGCCTTGAGGGCATTCTCAGCTCCTTCCATGGGATCTGAGATTATGACTTTCAGGCCTCTTGATAGGAACAGCACTGCCCAACCCATGCCAATCACCCCACAGCCAACAATCGCTACGGTTCGTATCTCTTGTGCCATTTCGAATGCCTAGGAAAAATTGATGAGTTGTTAGTACTTGCTCACGAACGGGACAAGGCTTTTGAGTTCTGTGGATAATTAACGTGAATTGATTACTTGTTAATTACTCCTCCCTTTACTCACTACCTGAACTCACACTCTGGTGTATCCATTGCACCAACTAAACTCGGTGTCAGCCGGGGCAAGTCCGCGGAAGGGATACCGGACTCCAAATTTACGGACCGACCACGGCCGACAAAAGCGATGAACGGCATTTTGAAGCCTAGGCACCCGTAAAGACCGGATCGCGCAACCACTTTACCCATTACTTGAAGTACAGCTGGTCTGTTGTGAATTAGCTTCAGCGATAAACGTGACCAGACATACTACTTCGAAGCACCTTGACTTATGACCCGCAAGAATTCACTACCCTAGACTGTCCACTACAACTCACTATAATGACTACCAACACATCCAGCGAGACCTATGGTGCGGGGACCACTGTCGACACGGCATTCAGTCCGCTTCCAGCAGAGTGCGAAAGGATACTACGCATCTTTGCTGCAAGAACACCCGGTTTCACCAAAGATGAAGCTCTCCTCAGCGGGGTAAACTTCTATGGCGATGATCTGCCTTGCATTCCAGGCCCAATCAAGTCTCAAGCCGTCACAGCAGTCCTACATGCAATGGTCGGTATAGTCGGTCTCGAGATCCTTCATCTTCGTGGGGTCACCAGCAGCAACCAAATAGATATCGACGTCAACCACGCTGGCCTCTACCCCGCTACAGCAGCACTCGTCAATATCGATGGCGTCACAGGCCCAGAGGTGATCAAGTTGCCGACTGTGCCGCAGTGGGACAAGGACCGTGCTTCCAACTCGCCGCTCGTGTACCGCGCAACGGCCATCTATGAGACTGCTGATAGCGGCGTGTGGTTCCAGCTTCATGGTTCGCTTGATTCGTGGAAGATGCTGGCCCTTCTTGGTATCAGCAAAGATCTCGACGGTGAGATTCGTACCAACGATGCTGCGTATAAGCTCATCCAGGAGCGAGTTCGTAAGTATCGTGCCCGAGAAATTGAGCAGCTGGTGGTGGAGAAGGGTCTTTCGGGATCAATTGTCTACTCTCCTGAAGAATGGCGTCAGACAGAAATGGGCAGGTCTCTCTCACGACATCCTCTGGTCAATTACAAACAACAATCTCACTGTGCAAGCCTCGCACCTGTTTCATTTCCCGTCATCGAGGACAAAAGACCACTCGCTGGTATTAAAGTTGTCGAGTTGACGCGCATCATAGCTGGTGCAGCTGCCGGTGCCGCCCTCGCATCTCTGGGCGCCGAGGTCATACGCGTCAATTCATCTAAGCTCAAGGATTATACGCCAGCTCAACCATCTTCGCTCATGGCTGGCAAGACAACCATCGACCTGGACCTCGAAGACCCAGCCGACCATAAGAAGCTGATGCAGCTCTTTGAGCAAGCCGATGTCATCTTGCAGGGCTACCGCTTGGGATCGTTGGCCCGAAGAGGTTTCGGTCCTGAGGTCGCGCTTGAACTAGCAAGAAAACGAGGCAAGGGTGTCGTCTATGTGGACGAGAACTGTTATGGCCCTGATGGCTACTACGCAGAGCGACCTGGGTGGCAGCAGGTAGCAGACGCCGCGGCGGGGAGCTCATATGTCATGGGCCAATCGTTCGGCTGCCCCAAAGGCCAAGGTGTCCTGCCCAGTCTGCCTATCTCAGACATGTCTACTGGTATCCTAACTGCCCTGACCATCATGTGCGGTATTCGAGATCGTGCCAAGTTTGGTGGATCATACCATGGTCATGCCTCACTTACAGCCTATAATATGGCGACTCTGGATTCAGGGGTTCGCCTGTATCAAAGGGAGGTGGTTCAGAAGATCAGAAACAAGTATGAGTTCCCAACTTGGTCGAGTGATGTGCACGTTGCACCTCTGTACTATTCCATCTTGGATGCTTGGGGAAAGAACAGCGAGCTCATCAAGGATGAAAAGCACTATGTTCACTTCCCGGACTCTGTCTTTGGGTCTGACTTACGTGTTCTTGGGCCGGTCGTGCGGTACGACAAGAAAGAGTACTCGCCCAAGTGGAACAGCCCACCTGTGCCGTTCTGCCATCATGAGTTCAGAATGTTTTCAAATTTAAATTAATGAGAGGAGGCTCTAGCCTAGCACGATGAAGTAAAAAGTCGGTTTCTATCCTATTACTCCCAGGACTACAACGATATATATCTTGTCCATGCCATGTATTTTGAGTGATGCTTACTGAGACTGTTGCTCGAAATGAACACTGATTAGGTGGCTTTATCTAAGACATTCTTTGACTGTGTTGATTTAGGCTCTCCATCGCGAGGCCGAGAGCTTATTCCAGCAGACAGAACCTGGCCTCAACCACAAGCAATACATCTAGCTCACAACTTAGACGTTATAGCATACAGTCTCTCTCTTTCAGCAGGCATCCTCACTGACAGTGTACTAGAACAGTCTCAGGTCTCCCAAATTGTTGGAAGTTTGGTATGAAGGCAGTTTATGTTTTACATATGCCCTACAAGCCTTGGGATCGAACTGCATTATTTCCTTAATTGATCTAAAGCATAAAAATCTCTGTCGTCTTATTCCAGCAAATAGTATTCCTCACAAAGGTTCCAGACCTCATATCCTAGAAACAGAAGGCCAACCTACACTAATAAGCTTCTGCATCCTCTTCACAGCCTCCTGTGCATCGTCGTTCATGTCATGGAACCACAACCAGTTGAACCTTCCCTGCTGCAGTCTAGGCAGAATCTTATCCATGTCGTCACCGGCCTCTTCATGCTGGAAGAAAATCATGCGGCCAACCTCAGCAGCTTGTTCCAGCTGTTTCTGCGCACGAGGACGCCTGACGGAATCATAGGCGGACAGTCCTGCTTGGATAGAGGGGACCAGCTCTGCGCCACGCTGGGGCAGCTCGGCGATCTCCGCGAGAACGTTGGATAGGACCAGGGCATCTTCTAGACCCTGGGCTGCTCCGGCTGCTTGGAAAGGTAGCGAGGCGTGGGCACTGTCACCGACTAGAGCGACTCGACCACGGTAGTATGATGCTGTGCGGAAGTGATGGAAGAAACCCCACTTGATGGGCTTGGCTTTGGCGAGGAGCTGTCGGAAGCGATCGTCGACGCCTGGGCCCTCGAAGTCGGCCATCATGGCTTCGTGGGAGATGGTCTCTGTAACAGCGCCCTTGAGCTTCCAACCATCGGGGGAATCGGCGACGCAAAGGAGATAGTTGAACTCCTGAGGCAAGCAATGGTTAGCGATGTCACACCAAGTCAGGGAATGGATGGTAGACTTACTTCACCACCCGTAATGCGATACGTAACAGCGCTGCGCTTGGGTCCAAAGTAGAACTTGGCAACGTCGGTGAGATCACCGAGAATCTCGTACGCCTCTGACATGGGAATGACAGCACGATAGCAGTAAGCACCTGCATACACGGGCGCGATCTGGCTGGGATAGTTTTCAAGGACATGCGCCCTCACAGTACTCTTGATGCCATCTGCACCAGCAAGGACTGAGCACTCGGCTGTTGTTCCATCTTGGAACGATAGTGTGACGCCATCGGGCCGCTCCTCGATCTTGGTGAGGCGCTTGTTGAACTTGACGTTTTCGATGGGGATGAAACTGGTCATGATGTCGAGAAGGGTCTTGCGATGCGCCTAAAATATGCTGTTAGCACCAAGTTTCTTGTTGTATCTGTCATATATACTCACAGACTTGCGGATGTAATCTGGATGGCCCCATCCGGAATGACCATACCACGGCTTATCGCGACCTGATTCAGTCAGCGCAAAAGATTCAGCCTTACAAGAAATCCCATGACTTACCAAGACCCTCTTCAAGTAGCATACCCTCAAAAAAGATATCTTGTGCGTCCTCGCCCTTGTTTCCAACACATATAGCCTCGTAGAGAGGTCGGAAACCAGGCTCAATGAGATCCATCGTGCGCATGCCATTAGGGGCGAATCCAATACCGGCGCTGGCTCAACATTAGCGACAATCCACTGGAATGCGCTGCTGACTGCTTACCCTACTGCCGAATACTCCTTTGCATCTTCATACAGCGTGAAGGAGATGCCCTTCTTGTGCAGAGCCATGGCCAAAGCGAGGCCGCCGATGCCGGCACCTGTCGAGTTAGCCTATTTAACGGCGGGTGGGATATTTGCGAGACATACCAACGATGGCGACGTGTAGTTCATTGCGAGAAGTCTTTGCCATTGTGTCTTAATTTTGATCTTGGGATAACTCGCTGTTGTCGTGTGATGTCGTGATATCTTGTCTCGAGCAACAACTTGTGCTGTGGTTCAACGAACTGGTATATGAATATCGTCATTTGCGTCCGAAGTCTCTAACTAAGCAAGAGAGCTCTCTCAGGCTGGGTGGCCAGACGAGCGCGGGGCAAGACCGGCATCGGCTCTCGGCGCTTTTGCCCCAGAATCAGCTGTTGCAGATTAGATGCAGCACAATCGAGTGATGGGGTCAAAGTTGTGGGGGAGTGTCGACCCGGCCTCGGGTCTCTCCCCGGACGTCGCACCATCCGCTATCTATCTTTTTCTGGACAATCAATTAAGGGATAGCGAGACAGTGTAGATTAGAAAATTGTACACTGTCAGGGTCTGGATGGGGCGTACTGATTCGTTTCGGCTGAGCCGGTCCTGTTCCGCTATCTCCGCGGGTGACACGACGACCTGCACCTGCATCTCCAGACTGGGTCAGCGGGACGTAGCAAGTGGTTAAACAGCCGAAAAGTAAACTAGTTAGCATCTGCAGAACGAAGAGGAACAACTGCAATCGCTTCAAGATGACTACGAGCAATGATGCAACCAAGGTGCACAAACACTGGACAGAAGTTGTTAGAGAGAAACGCGCTATCCGAGACGCGCAAATCAACAAGCACTTGAAATCAGACATATCTGATATAATCTCCTTCGAAACGGTCGATGTCGAGGTTTTGACAAGCCTCCTCAGAGATGGAAAAGTCTCAGCTGTTCAAGTCATCCATGCTTACATTAAAAGGCAAGTCGACGTCACAGTTCCAAACTCGTCAATGCTAACCGTCATTTTAGAGCTTGCGAAGCGCAGAAACAGGTAAATTGATTCCCAAAGACTCTGCCAAGACTTTGCTTAATACCGACAGACCAATTGCCTGACGGAAATATGCTTTGATGGTGCTCTTGAGCAAGCTCAAAAGCTTGATGAGTTTCAGCAAGAGCACGGTCAACTAATGGGCCCACTCCACGGTGTTCCAATCACAGTAAAGGATCAGTTCAACATCAAGGGTTTGGACTCGACGTTAGGCTACGTTGCAAAGGCATTTTCACCAGCCGAGAACGATGCACCACTTATAGAAACGTTGAAGAAACTCGGGGCTGTCATAATCGCAAAAACGAATCTTCCCCAGAGCATCATGGTACGGGATATGTGACCATATAGATCTTACCTGCTGACATGGCTACTAGTGGTGCGAAACAGACAATCCTCTGTGGGGGCTGACGACTCATCCAGAGGATCCAAAGCTCACCCCTGGAGGCTCTTCCGGTGGAGAGGCAGCTATGTTATCAATGGGTGCTTCCATCATTGGTTGGGGCACAGACATTGGTGGCTCTATACGAATTCCGTGCCACATGAATGGTCTTTGGGGTTTGAAGCCGAGTGTAGGTAGACATGAATCACCTCATGCCCGAAAGACGCTCTAACAAAATCTTAGAGTGGCCGGTTATCTTATCGTGGCGTTGAAGTGACACTTGACGGGCAACAACACATTCCATCAGCCGTAGGGCCCATGGTGAGATCTCTGAGTAGTCTCAAACTCGTGACTAAGCTAGCTATTGAGGCTGAACCTTGGGCGATAGATCCCCAGCTGCCGCCGGTCCCATGGAGAGACGGTATCTTCCAGGCCACCTCGACGAGACCGCTTGTCATTGGAGCTATGCTAGATGACGGCATGGTTAAGGTTCACCCACCCATCGAGCGTGTGTTCAGAGACCTGGTCACAAAGTTGGAAGCTGCTGGCCATGAGGTTATAGAATGGGATTCGAGCTTGAACTCAAGCATTATAGATATCATGGTAAGTCAACTTCTGCTGCACCGAATCGACAGTGACTTACTCAGAACAGGATGGTTACTATTCCGCCGACGGAGGTGAAGATATCCGAAGCGCTGTCTCAGCAGGCGGTGAACCATTCATTCCACAGATCCAAGCCTTCGTCAACCGCGGCAAGCCAATCTCAGTCTTTGAGTATTGGCAACTCAACAAGCGAAAGATTGCCATCCAAGAGGCTTACCACGATATGTGGGATAACAAACCATCACCTACTGGCCGTCCTGTCGATGTATTACTAGTCCCCGCCATGCCTCATACCGCAGTGCCTCACGGGTCTTGTCGCTGGACAGGGTATACCAAGATTTTCAACTTGCTGGATTACACGGCCTTGACGTTCCCAGCAGGAAAGGCGTCCATGGATGGGAACGACGGGGATTTCTGGGCGCATGTTCCGCGGAATGAGATCGATGCCTGGAATCAGCAGTTATATCATCCTGTGGCGATGGACGGGCGTCATGTAGGCTTGCAGATTGTTGGACGAAGGTTCGAAGAGGAGAAGGTGCTCGGGGCGGCTCAGCAGATTCACAGTTTATTATAGTGAGTAGAGTGTCTGCCATTTGCATACTATATTCATTCGCTATATTGGAATGTGCTCCGCTATGAGCCTCTGCGATGAGAATACACATCGGCTCATCTGTTTTCCAGGACGATGGCCTCTACATTATTTGTCATGAGACGTCTCCATACTGTTCATGGCTTGCCTTCTTACAGGTCAAGCTTGGGAATAGGGCCTTCACGTGGATGAACATAGATGCAAATACAAGACTAAATTTGACAAATTTGATTCAATACATATCTCCCTTTCATACATTCTAACCGCGTTGCCCATTTAGAACAGGCCGTTTTGTTTGAAGATCAATACTTCTCCTCCTAATCTTCTCAACCTCTCCAAAAACACTCTTGACCAATTGCTTCTTATTAATCTTCCCCATAGCATTCCGTGGCAAGACCTCCACAATTTCCAAATCCTGCGGAATTTTATACGCCGTGATCCTCACCTTCAACGCGCTCCTTAAGCTCTGCAGGCTCATCGATCCTCCAGGCTTGCTGCTGAGAACAATCACAGCTGCGACTTTCTGCCCCCAAGCTTCAGATGGTAGACCGACGACGGCACACTCATCGACTTCGGGAAGGGCGAGGATCTCGCGCTCGACCTCGAGGGCTGAAACCTTCTCGCCGCCCGTCTTGATGATATCTGCGCTGCGACGGCCTTGGATGAAGTATGCTGGTCCTTTTGCCCAGGTGCCTGACTTCCCGAGACCAGATTCCGGGACTTGTCGTCGAATGGCAATATCGCCGGTTTTGAACCATCCATCAGTCGTAAACTCCTTGGCAGTGGCCTCGGGATTGCGCCAATATCCAGTAAACACAGTAGGCCCACGAAGCTGAATCTCGCCAATACGCTCTTTTCCAGAGTGAGCGTCGATCTCAGCGCCATGCTCGATGATTGTTTGAACTCCAGTCTCGTCGTCGGTTTCCATGAGCCGCGCCTCAACGGACGGCAGCGGCCAGCCTACAGAACCGTCTACACGATCAGTAGTCTCAAGACCACAAGAGAGCGCCATTCCGACTTCGGTCATTCCATAGCGCTCTAGAAGTACGTTTCCGCCGGTCAGTTGCATCCAACCATCGCGGATTGGCTTCGGGAGAGCTGCTGAGCCAGAGATGTTGAGTCGGAGGTTGCTTGGCGACACCGCTATTTTGCCGGCCGCTTGCATGTCGTGTGATAAAGAATCGTGTGCTTTCAGCATTCGTGACCAGATGGTGGGGACTGCGGTGAAGAAAGTGATGGGCACTTTTGTCTCATCTTTCTGAGCACCATTGGTCTTTTCACCGTGGCCGTTTACTTGCTCAGTCTCTAAGAAGGGGGCAGCCAGTCGTGTCCAGACTGAGTTCACGTTGAACGGGTACATGAACTCAATGCTGCTACCGGCCAGCAGTGGTGTGAGAAGGGCGTTGACGGTGCCGTGGATGTGGTGAAGTGGCAAGACATGCAAGAGTCTATCGCTGGGAGCATATTTCCATGCTTCTAGAAGACACTTTGCCTGAGCTGTGAGGTTTGTCTGGGACAGAACGACACCCTTTGGTCGTGCAGTAGTTCCCGAGGTGAAGAGCATCATGCCGCCGCGAGGCTCATCTGAGAAGTCGCGCAACTTGACTTCTTCCTCAATCTTAGAGACATTTCGCGTTCCATCGAGTTGGCAGAACAAGGGGGTGTTGTCCAAGCCCTCCGCGAGTACTTCCTCGGCCTTGGAAACATACTTGGCTGAAGAAATGAGAGCGAGGGCCTCGCTGTTATTGATGATGTATCTTAGTTCAGGCGCGGGGAAAGAAGGGGCCAGTGGCACAGCAATGGCATTGCACGCGAGAATGGTCAAGAGTGTCACTGGGTCCAGATTAGTGCTAAGCACAAGACACGGTGGTGGCGAGGGTAGAGTATAGAGACAGAGACATACCAACATATTCATAGCCACTTTCTACTAAGAAAGCAATTCTCTCGCCAGAAATACTAGTATCGCATTTCCCCGTCTTGGCCAGTAACTGCTCTTTGGCGCGCGCAACGCTATTAAGCAATGAACTATAGGAGAAGCTTGCGCCAGACTCGTTCTCCACTACAGCAACCGAGGACCCGTCATGCTTGAGGATAGCCTCAAGGAAGGCAGTACGATGTAGAGTGATGGTCATTGTCGACAGATTAGATAAGATGAGGATATGCCGTGAACATGCTGAGGCAGACTCTGCGACGTCTTTTCAAATGGCTTCAGGTCAAGCCTAAGAGACTCGTCCCAAATGTTGAGCAGCGCTATCGGGGAATCGGCGGGGACCGAGCGGGTCACTTGGTAAAATGCCGACTTGTGATTCCTCTAACGTGGAATTAGCTAACGCGGGTGATCGGATACGCAAAATCGGCCTGTAGAAGTAGTTCCGACAGTCTCGGCATCTGATCCGCCGACGAACAAACGAGGGTATTAGGTGGTCGAATTGTTGATCCAAGTAAAGGCGAAGCCCCAACAATAATTAGATAGCTGATATTAGAGTCCGTTAATCGTGTATGCAATTTTATCCTTGTTCGTTCCACTTTGATCACCATGTTTGACAACTACAACCGAGAGAGCTACATCTTCAATGCAGGGTCCTTGGGACACATCGAGGGCTTAACCATCACCTCCCATGGTTCTCCAGCCGTGCACTACTTTGGCGCTCTACCATACGCTCTGCCCCCGGTTGGACAGTGGCGCTTCCGTGTCCCCCGGCGGCTCCCCAAGGATTACCGATACGGCACAGCAACAGAGCCAGGCAAGTTCACAGATGGTTCCAAGGTCTGCCCCCAACCTCCCAGCAGTAACACGCCCGACCCTTCTGTCATTAGCGAAGATTGCCTCCAACTAAACATCTGGGTGCCTGCTGGTCCTCCTCCTAAGAATGGATGGCCAGTGTGTTTCTATATCCATGGGGGTTTCCTCCAAGTCGGTACGAGCAACACAAAGCCAGAAGACCTAGTGTCGCTTTTGAGCGAATCTGCATTTCGGGCAATTATGGTCCTGCCATCATATAGGCTCAATGTCTTTGGGTTTCTCGCGAGCAAGGCATTGGCCGCCGAAGCGAGCTCTAATGGAGAAGCTACCGGAAATTACGGTCTATGGGATCAGAGAATAGCTTTGGAATGGACGCACGAGAACATAGGATTCTTTGGCGGTGACCCTGCAAATATCACAGTAGCTGGTTACTCAGCTGGCGCATACTCGACCTTTCAACAACTAGCTCATGAGCTATTTCGCGTTCCAGAAGAAAAGGCAATCATAAGACGAGTGGCAATGTTCTCCAACAGTGCAGGTGTCATGCCCAAAGATTTGCAGGATCAACAACTACAGTGTGACGAGTTACTCAAGAGGCTCGGCATTAATCTGGATCTTTCAGATGATGAGAAACTGGCCAGTCTCCGAGCTGTTCCTCATGATAGACTCGTCCAAGTCCAAACCGGAATGAGAATATCAGAATTTCGAGTCTTGGCAGATGACATTTTCTATCCTGTTGAGCTGATGGATGAAATCAACAATGGGGAATTCGCCAAAAGAATGAAGATTCGTGGGATAAGACTAATCAACGGAGAGTGCGAGAGTGAGCATATCATGTACCGTCGCTGGCGCACTCCTCAAGAGTCTTATTCCGCCGTGTATCAAAGACTCTTAGCTGATTTCTCCCCAAAAGTCACCCAAAAGATCATGGACCACTACTGCGGATCCTCGAGGAGCTTACCAGCGGGGTACGATAACTGGGAGGACTTCTTCGGGCGCGTCTACGCCAATATTCAAGTCCACTATCTTCAGCGCGGCTTCCACAACGCCTTGTTCGCAGGTGGTCTTGGAGCTGGTAGAGATGTTTTACGCTATCGATTTGAGAGAAGGCTCGATTGCGTAGCGGAGACGATTCCATCTGAGTGGGGAGTTACACATCTCACTGACATTCCTGTTTGGTTGTGGGGGTGCGGGTATACTAACGGTCTGAACGATCAGGAGAAGAAGTGGTTGAAAGGCTGGAATGAGGGTTTTGCGGCGTTTTTGAAAGGCGATGAAGTCAATTGGGGGACTAAGAATCCTAAAGGTATGAGAAGATGGAGAAGTGATGGTGAGACTGATGTATGGGAAGATAATTTATGGGAAGATGGTGTTGAGTTTTGGAAGCTTGTCAATTCGGGGCTTGAGGGTACAGAAGGAAAAGCAAATCACTAAAACATGCTAATTATCTGTAAAATAATTCTAGAATTACCACAGATAGTCTCCTATTCTATTTAAATATATATGTCAATGCTGCTAATAACTATTAGTTTATGGCATATAACAAGTGCAATGCTTAAAAGACTAATCCGCTACCCTGTATAGCTAGATCCCAATTCATAAGGTAGTAATCAGCTAAGAAGTAAGTGTGATACCTAGATACAGAAAAGCACTTGAATTTCACTCTGGTATAGTACTTGAGAAGAGGTTATATGTAATCTAATATATATCTCGCCGACTCCGCGTCATATAGAGCATTCAGTTCCTTCACGACCCTGGCCATTGGGCCAGCATTTGAGCATGCCCCCGCCTGAACTAAACATCCATTGTTGCCTGTACCTAATCCAAGTCACAAGCCCACTATAATCATGGGGCTCAGAGCCTAGACTTCACTGGACCCCGATAACGTATCGCTGATAAGACCGGGCTCTAGGCCGAGATACCCCGCTAGGTCCCGTCGACCTCTCTATAATACTGTTCAGTTTCGCTCGCTTCCCCGATGAACCCGGCATCGCCGGCTCCTTTACCCTTCTCTTCCATCCCATATTCCAACCCCACATTTTGTACTCTCGTGTTAGCTCGCGCGTTACGTGATGCCAGAACAGCCTAGGAAACCATCAGACCAGGAGCAGGATCAATCTGAGACGGGTCCACCGACAAACAAGAGAAGACGCATTGGCTTAGCATGTAATGCCTGTCGCTCACGCAAGTCGAGGTATACCATACCACCCTGTGTGCGTGCTATCCCTTCCGGAACCACGGCTGACATGACTGTAGATGCGATGGACAGCGCCCCTCGTGCTCCTCGTGCCTGACCCTTGGCTTCGACTGCATGTACGAGCCTGGTGACTCTGCCACCAATGTCATTGTTCGCAAGGACTACGTCACCGACCTCGAACAGCGTGTCAGCTCTGTCGAGCATAATCTCCAGCGATTGAACGATGTCCTCAAGGGTCATCTCTCGCCTTGCACTAACGCAAATACCTCTCCATGTCACCATGGAAACATCAACGTTGGTCAGTCTATGCCCTCACCTGCACCGACTGCGCCGACGAAAGCGTCAGCGCCCTCCGGAGCAGGTACGGGGACTTGTGCTACGAGCCTCGAAGAACCTCAGGACGAGGAAGGCATCCCCAATGGAATGGCCATGACGTTTGTCGAGGAAAAGACATCGGCGTTTTATGGCGAAGCCTCCAACATTAACTTTACGCAACTGCTTCTCCGCGCCATCGCGGTCGCGCACCACTCACCGGGCGCACCGTCGGGGCTCGACAGAGCTTCTGTCTTGGGAGAGAGTGTTGTAGCTAGTGTCTCCCAGAGCAAAGGTTCTGTAGGAGGCACAGCGACGCCGATAGACTCACTACCTACCGCCCTGCCATCTGTCGAGGAGATGGACACTCTGCTCGATCTGTACTTTGATACAGCTGGCGTTGTCTTCCCCTTCATCCACGAGGAAACGATGAGGAACACATACAATGAATGCAGACTCAACGGCTTCACGAGAGCTCGCAGAACGTGGCTTGGAACTCTGAACATGGTATTCGCCATGGCGAGCAACTTTGACAGGGACTACACCACATCGTCCAAGAAGCGCTTCGAGAGGTCCAACATCTTCTACAAAAGAGCCCTGGGTCTCTGCAATGAGCTATCCAAGCGCGTCATAAGTCTTGAGATAGTTCATTATCTGATCTTGGTCGTTCTTCACTGCCAGGGAACTTCACGCTCTGTGCAGGCCTGGAACAACTACGGCCTCGTTATTCGATCAGCCATGGCGCTGGGGCTTCATACCGAGTCCACTGAAAGGGCGCTTGATCCTGTACAGAAAGAGTATCGCCGCCGGACTTGGGTGGTCATATACTGTCTTGACAAGGTACTAAGCACAGCTGTAGGGAGGCCCGCGAGCATACCAGATGAGCAGATGATAAGGCGAGAGCTCGCATCTGGATGGTCACCAGCAAATTCTGGCGATGCCACTGATCTACCAGGCGATTTCTTGGCCGTGTCTTTCAAGATGTATCAGGTGATGAGCAAGTCTCTGGTCATCCAGTACGGCGCAAACCTCGACCACGACTCGGATCCCGACGAAATGGCCCATCTCAAAGCCTCAGGCGAGCTCCGCAAGCAACTCCGACTCTGGGCGGCGAATCTTCCTCCACATCTTCAATTATGCGATGCCGAGTCGGATGCTCTTTTGCAAAACACAAAAGCGAACAGGCTTCGCGTGATTCTCACGATGAGGTATCATAATCTGAGTATTCTGATACATAAACCACTGCTAAGCGCTACGATTCGACACTTGTTCCGACATGGTGACGTAGCGAATGACGGTTCATCGTACTTGGTACAGCTCGCCATGGCGGAGGCGCATGAATGTGTTCGCTCCGCACAGCTAACAATTGACATTGTCCATTCCGTCATCAGTGTAGATGCAACGAGCAAGAATAACCTCGGAGTATGGTATTTCACGCTCTACTACGGTAAGCTTACCTCTTAAGTATGTTTTGAGTCGCCTGCTGATTCCTTCATCTAGTATTCACTGCTTCACTGGTGATATGCGGGCGATTACTCTGGGCACAGCATGGAGACACTGTAGTAGACGAAGCATCAGCCAGTCACATGAGGTTCCTCCTCAGCAAAGCAGAAACGATATTTCTCAACTTGGATCACGAGAATAGTCTCGTGCTGAGTTGTCTGGAATACATCCGTAGACTCTCGCGAATGTGCGGCATAAGAGGTTCGTCATCAACACTCTTCCTTTCTGGTCACTTTTATTAACAAGGATCTAACGTTAGAAACTGCTCCAGATGCTGGATCGGCTTCGATTCACGACAACGGGTCAAACTCTACTGGTTCTGCGGACGCCATGTCTTTTAATCTCGATAACATGGACCCTTTTCAGCTTTTTGCATCGGAAATGTTTGATCCGGCGATTTTTGATCATTTTAATCAATCTCCTGTTGATGGCATGAGTTTTGTGAATGGCCTATGGGAGGGTTTTCCTTGTGGAGGGTGAGGTGGCTAGTGTAAGGATCTGGCGGATTTATACGGCTTATGATGTATTGAATTGAAATGAATTGAATCGATGATAGCTTGGCAGTGCTGGTGTAACTTCACTTGAACTTGACGACAGCGATTCATCTTGAGAGCTCGCTTAACCTTTCACGCTAGGACTACATGTAGAATATTAACAAGAACCCTGATTGTTGAAACAGAAAAATCCATTTGTATTATAAGCTTATCTGAAGCTTATCTAAGATTTATCTTAAATTTATCTAAGATTTATCTTAAATCTATCTCAACTTCACCTCAAGTTTATCTACTATCAATGAATGAAAGCTTGTTGCCCTCGTAGAGTCTGAACTTGCGCCAGTGTGGTGTAACATTATCCCTGCGGAAATGAGCCGATCTAACTCCCCGACGTACCCCGCTTTATGACGAACCGTGCAGTCCTTGCAGGCTTGACTAGTCTTACCTGATGACAACTAATCGCTATCTACCGGATCGTAATTGCGGAGCTTCGGTCCGACTATTAGATAGCATCTTGTATAATACTTCAATGTTGTTATGCAAGAGTTGGAGACATCGAATTGTATCAAGTGATTAACGATTATTTTATCATCTCCGCTTATTCCACCGTCACTCAAACCATGGCGCGTCTCGAGGATCCAACTGCCCTCACTCAGCTCCCTGACGAGCCTGCCCGAGTGCGATACACTCCCTCTGAGCTGCAAGATTACTTCAAAACTCTCAGGTTTCCTCAGAGGTTTCTAGACCTTGGCAACAGCGTGTTGAAAGACCCCTCGCTGGCCCGGACAAAAGAACATGGCCTTCCTCTGCTGCAAGCCATAACTCGCTATCACACATGCAATGTCCCTTTTGAGAACCTCGTCCTTCACTATGATCCTCATAAGATCGTCACTCTAGACCCTACGGAGCTATACACCAAGATCGTAATGCGACGTCGAGGAGGGCGATGTATGGAGAACAACATCTTTCTCGGCACAGCTCTTCGCTCACTTGGCTACGAAGTGCGCAACTGCGGTGGTCGTGTATCACGCGCCATGAGCCCCTACCCCGAGGTTCGCAAGAACCAAAGCGCGACTTACGACGGATGGAACCATATGCTTCTTCTCGTGTTCCTGGGCGATGAATGGTACGGCGTCGATGTAGGAATGGGGTCCATGGGACCTAACCTCCCTTTCCCGCTGCAAGATGGCTTCGAGAGTCTCAGCATTGCACCCCGGGAGATCCGCATTCAGAAACGCTCCATCTCAGAGACATACGCTACAAGTCCTTCTCACGCCACAAAAGTGTGGTGCTACGACGTATGCTACAATCCAGCGGAGAGTGAAAAGACATGGACGCCTGTGTATTGCTTCACCGAGACAGAATTCCTACCCCAGGACTATGAGGTCATGTCTTGGTTTACGTCAACAAACCCGCGGTCTTTCTTCACCAGGTACATCACTTGCACCAAGATGATTATGGATGAGGACAAGGAGGTGATTATTGGAAACCTCACCCTGTTCAAGGATACTGTTAGGGAGACGATTGGTAGTGACCGCAAGGTCGTCAAGAAATTTGAGACGGAAGAGGAGCGTATCAAGGGTTTGGTAGAGATTTTTGATGTCAATTTGACGCAGGAGGAGAAGAACAGTCTTCCTCAAGACAAGAGACTTGCGTAGATTAGGGAATAAGAAGAGCATGTTTATTTTGATCTTTGAAAGCAGCACACCATGAACTATGGAGGCATTAAACAGCACATTTCACGCCTTGTAAATAGCCAAAACTCGTAATGAGTTTATACAGGCACGAAACCGCCGTAACAGCTTGTGACATCCTGCCACGTCGTCGACATGGCCTTCAATCGACACCCGCATGTATGATATCTTCGATAGTGACCATGCCCATGCACTTTCACTACATGCTAGAAATCTCCAACTTCTATTTCACTGAAGCGAGTAGATACGACGGAATAATTCCGTGTCCGATATCTCTATATTCTAAATATCGTTGCTATCGTCAGAAGATAAGATGAGTGATAGATCTCATCATCCGACTTGCCCGTTACTTCCCCGCATCAGCCAAGAGATACCAGCACTTGGATATCGGGCCATTGCACCCGCTGCAGACCCTTTGAACTACCGACTAAGCGGATCAAGGAGACCTAGTGAGTTACATAGCTTCTTTACCCCGCAAATAGTTGACCCATCACTGGGGACTAACGCGAATAAGGGTGGTAGAGATAAGTGTGCCGACTTCGGCTTCTTACCCGGATAATCCATGGACGCTGCCACCTGAATAAGTTAAGAGAACAAGGCTCGATGGGCAGAATTAAGACAATTTAGGCTCTCAACCGAACTGTCACTTTTGACAAACAATTCTTCTAGGCATACCAAGAGTTTAATTGCTGTTTAAACGGAAACATGACTCCCTGTCGACTACCCCCACCAGTTGATATACCCAATTCTCCAAATACCGTCGAAGTCTACATCATCGACACAACGAGCTTCATGAGCGGGTTCCCCGCATCGACCTTTGTGGAACCTCTCGTACCAGGCTTCGACACTATCAACGTCGGATCATACTCCTTCCTCATCAAGCACCATGGCTCCAACACAAAATATGATACCATTGTATTTGACCTCGGCGTGCGAAAGGATTGGGAGAATCTCCCAGAGACGTTTGTCGCTGGTATCAAGGGGAGTGGGTGCAAGATTGAGGTGCAAACAGACGTTGCCTCGATTCTGCAAGAGAACGGACAGAGCCTAGATGACGTTGGGGCTATTATTTGGTCACATTGGCATTTTGATCATGCTGGTGATCCACAGACCTTCCCGAGCACAACGGACCTCGTTGTTGGTCCAGGGTTCAAGAGCAATATGATACCTGCTTATCCCACCGTCAGGGACTCGCATGTCAATGAAACAGCTTGGGAGGGTCGTGAGTTAATAGAGATCGACTTCAAAAAAGACAAGGGTCTGGAAATCGGCAAATTTGACGCGTATGACTTTTACGGCGATGGAAGCTTTTATCTCTTGAGTTCGCCAGGCCATGCGGTCGGACACATGTCTGCTCTGGCTCGAACAACTGCCGATCCCCCTTCCTTCATGCTTCTGGGCGGCGACATCGCTCACCACTGTGGCGAGTTCCGACCAT